>NC_137819.1:53310915-53363415 GCF_963921795.1 Nannobrachium achirus | reverse complement strand
CATCAAAGTAATGACGTTGCATGTCATGACCACATAATTGTGACTTTGGGATCTGTATAGTTTACCAAATAGCTACCTCAAATTGAAGCTGTGGGTCTCAAGTCTGCTGTCTGAATGCATGTTCTGCAATGTCCTCTTTCTATGCTCATGTCGTTGTAGGGCAGGGGTCTTCAACAGGGGGTCCGGGACCCCTAGGGGGTCCTCAGAGTTACTAGAGGGGGGCCGCCAAATCCTTGTGTGATAGGATCATTATTTTAAGTGCTTGAATAACTTGAACCCTCGCATCCCTTGAGGAGAACTTTAGCCAAAAATAGCAGATCTACAAGCTGCGCGAGTCGTTGAGAGCTTGTAGATCAGCTATATTTGGCAAATAGGTTTGGAGGTAAAAAAGAGCAGACAAAGTACAAAGTGAAAGGTCAAGTTTACTAAGTATCGACGATTTACGATTGTAAGTGGTTACGTGTCAAACAAGTCTATGAATCTATCTATGAAATCGATGAGAATCTCCATCACACATTTATACAATATGTAGAGGGGGTTCCTGCTTCATCTCTCTCTGTCTCTCTGCTAAGGTGTCCTTGGCCTGAAAACATTGAAGAACCCTGTTGTAGGACATTAATTTACAAAAACACACACACACACAGTACATACACAAAAAACATGGAAATAAGAGGTTTCTGCTCAACAGCAACATAGGCCTATAGTTTGTTGCAGTGTTATTGCTGAATGTTGTGAAAGTTGAAAGTTGGGTCACCTCGTACCAAGGCTAATTCCTTATATGCCCCGTATTTGGCCATAAAGTGCTTCCGGTTGTCATTCCAATTCTTCAGGCGGATGCACTTTGACACTGGCGGGTTTCCCTTGGCAGGGACCATGTGGGTGGTCGGGTCCATGATGATTGACAGCCAGAGAGAGAGGGATAAATCCCTCCCATGGGGGTTCAAGCACTTCTATATACACATCTATACCAACAACCAATTAGCATCCTGAATAGAGACCAGGCGGCCAATTAGGGGGGAACTACCTCTTAACACTCCCCCTTATGCAAGGAGACGACTGAATTGTTGGAGATTTGCTGGCACAACGCAGCAATAATAATAAGCATCAGAGTTGAAATTCGATGGGAGATAATTAGAAGACAGGAAGCCACGCTGAATGAAGGGAGATGAGAATTTGACGGGAACGGGGCTTTTTTTTAAGAGAAAGAGAACTTAGCCAATGATGTAAGGATCTACCAATGAAGACGAAGAGGGAGAGGGAAAGGGAGAGAGAGATGAATGCGCGTGAATGAGCTACGTACGTGCTAAGATGGGAGAGTGAGAGTGCACATCGAGGGGGTGGAAGATGAAGAAAGTAAGACTAAGGCCAGTTGACATGTGGGTGGTTGCAGACAAGGAGAGAGAGAGAGAGAGAGAGAGTGAGAGAGTTAGAGAGAGAGATGAATGCGCGTGAGTGAGCTACGTACGTGCTAAGATGGCAGCCCTGGCCCACATAAATGTTTCAGACTGCTGGCAGTATGAAACATGGAGCGCACAGCTCGTCATGTATTTATAGGGCATGTAGCACGTAGCAGAGAATCACTGTGACAAACTATAGTATACCGTACACGTACGGTATGTGTGTGTGTGTGTGTGTGTGTGTGTGTGTGTGTGTGTGTGTGTGTGTGTGTGTGTGTGTGTGTGTGTGTGTGTGTGTGTGTTGCTTTGGCAATGTAAATGTATGTTTTCTCATGCCAATAAAGCTCCTTTGAATTGAATTGAATTGAATTGTGTACCTGAGTATCGTGTTTAGTAGACTGTGTTGTGTGCGCTTAATGTGTGTCTTTGTGCAAAAGGAAGGGAAACGTTGCGTTTGTGTGTTTTGTCGGTTGTGTTTACGTGGCGCGGGGGGCGATGGGTTTAACTGCAGAGTGTAGATGTGTAGGATTGTGCGGTGCGGTGGTGAATTTTGCATGGGATCACTTTATTGTGCTCGATCACATGAAAGACTTGTCAGAGCTCAGCATCACGTGTGCGAGATGCCTCCGAGTCCCTCAGTGCATACCAACACACGCACGCACGCGCGCACACACACACACACACGCGCACGTCGTACTGCGCACACACCTCTTTCTCTGTCTCTATCCCCCTGGGTGCTAGCATGCGTTATTTATTGAAACATGCCCATTGCCCATCTGCGATTGCGGAATGTAGCCTACATGGCCGACCGCTGAGAGAGATTTCCCGCACCGTTTTGATGTTTCTTGTGTTCTAGGTTTTCTTTTTGAAGTTGTATACGATAATGCAGACAACATCATGCGCATGGTCTTGGGAAGGCCTTCGCTCGCACGTGGTCAATGGATACAATGGTTGGGTTGGTAGAGGGCTACGCTTTTTTCCAAAGAAATCTGCACGTCATACTACATATGGGCCTATAGCGTAACATGGTAGAACACACCTGAAGTCAAGGTAAACTCCAGACCCAAAAGGGTCCCAAAGCAGATCTACAAGCTCACAATCACAACGGGTCGCTTTGTGAACTTGTATATCGGCTATTTTCACTACCTCTTAAACATTTGTATTCTAATTCATGGAATTTCTTAGATGTTTCTTTCTTCCTGACATTTGTTTGTAAAAACAAATACGTGCCGATTGATCGGTGAGTGATCGCGATCGGCCGATAATGCCTCTATCGTGCTTTGATCGGTATCGGCTTAGTCTCTATCAGCTTTACCGATCTACAAGCTAGATCAGCTATTTTCACAATATTCATCTGTGGGACTGAATGTAACCTCTGCTTCAACTCCTACAAGTTGAATTGGATACTAAAGGACCTCAGCCTGCAATCTCCTAATGTTTATACTTAATATACAATGTCAATATTTAAGAAGAATCATTACATATATAAATGCTACGGTAAATAGAAGAATTTATGGATTTGACGCTGTGATCGGGAATATCGTATCGGCAGATACTGATTCCAGTTGATCGGTATCGGCAATCGGAGCATCTCTAATTAATTAAAAACTAAATGTAGGATAAAAAGGGGCCCACAGAAATGTGTCTGCGACCCACAAACTGTTTGGGAACCAGTGATACAGCATGTAGCCCACACGGGTGATTCCCATGCCCAGTCAAACCCACCCAGTCACACTCCAGTGGACTGACTGGAACCACTGCTTTAGCTGGAGAGAGAGAGAGAGAGAGAGAGTGAGAGAGAGAGAGAGAGAGAGCCTGGTCATGTTTGGGAATGTGAGGGAAATGAGCTTATGGAGATAGATAGTGAGGGCTGGGGGAGGAGGGCCCGGTGGGGAGTGGGTGGGTGGATGGATTTATGGGAACCGCTAACACATTACTGGCAAAATATTCCCACTCCCTTCCTCCTTCTCTCTTCATTTTGAACAACCGTTTGTCCGTTTTTATTGTCGTCGCTATGTCCGGTGAAAACCTTGTATGTCCAAAACCGTTTGTTTTGCATTTTTCATTTTAAAAATGATTTAAACTAGTGAAAACAGCCGATCTGCTGTTTTCACTACTTTTCTGCGACGGCCTTGTACGATGAAGCAGGGCTTTACGTTGCGAAAGAACATACAAATCTGAAACTTGGAGATACGAGGTTTCCACCCGACAACAACGTTATGCTGTTCTCTCTGCCTCCTCTTCATCTGTCTCCATCACTCTCTTCCTTATAGTGTTGGCTGATTTCCCCCTAGCTTTCTCTCTATACATCTCTCTCTCTCTCTTTCTCCCTCTCTCTCTGTTTCGTGTCTTTTTCGTGCTTTTTCCGCCTGTCTCCTCTCTCTCTCTCTCTCTCTCTCTCTCTCTCTCTCTCTCTCTCTCTCTCTCTCTCTCTCTGCGTCTGCTCTCCAGTTTGCAGAGGGAGTAAACAGCGGAATGAGAGTGAGGGGAGGTCATTACGAAGGGTCACATCCTCCCCTCCCCTCTCCTCTCCTCTCCTCTCCTCTCCTCTCCTCTCCTCTCCTCTCCTCTCCTCTCCTCCCCCCCTCCCCTCCCCTCCCCTCCCCTCCCCTCCCCTCCCCTCTCCCCTCTTCTCCTCTCCTCTCCTCTCCTCTCCTCCATGTTCTTCTTCAGGGCCTTGATTATGGTGTGTAATGAGTGGTCTAGACATGCCTGATCAGGATTAAGGCCTGCATGCTGAGGGAGGGAGAGGCAGGGTCAAGCAGGGTGAGGCAGCTTTAGGCAGCACCCCCCTCCCCCCTCCCCTCCCCCCCCCCCCCCCCCCCCCCCCCCTCCCACCACAGCGGTGGGACAGGGACCAGACAGTCTCACTGTCAGGGGCTTTTTTTCTTTTTCTCTTTTTTTAAACGTTTAGGATCATGGACAGGAATTAGACAGATGGGATTTGAGTACAGCTGTTTTGAGAGAATCGCTTCGTTCAGCCCCTCCTAAGCCAGTGTGTCTATTGACCATTATTCACAGCGGCCTTGCACCGTGTGTATGTAGGGCTGTCGCGATTAGGACTTTCTACGTGACGATTAATCGTCACACAAATAATTGAGATTAACGATATAATTGTGTTTTGTCGCTGAACACCGGAGCATATGAATAGAAAATATTTCTGTTTGGCTTTGAAGTTGCACAGGATAGATATGACAAATAACCTGAACATATTTAACCTGGCATATTCGATAACTTTATTCTTTATACATTTATGGTGGAAATATCCGATCTACAAGCTCACAACGCATCGCATCACGATTATGTAATAATTGTGACAGGCCTGTGTGTGTATGTGCCTGCACATGCAAAGCTTACACAATTAACATGGGAATGACCCTGGCTGGATGCCGAGCTGATGGACTGCAATATTATGGTAGATGACACTATAAAGTATCCCTATTGTGCAAGTAAAGAGAATAAAATCAGATATGCATTGTGGGTTAATAATTAATAGGCCTACATATTTAAATCGGCGACTGCTCGCATGTGTTTGTGCATGGGGCGGCATTGGCTCAGGGGTAGAGAAACCATCGCTAGAACACGGAGCGTTCCCGAAGGGTTCCCAGTTCGATCCCGGGCTCCCCATGCAGAGTTGGTGTCGAAGAGTCCTTGAGCAAGACTCTGAAGTCTGAACCCCTAGTTGCTCCCAGTGATCAGGTTGTTGCCTTGCATGGTTTCCTCCGTCATCGGTGTATGAGTGTGTGTGTGAATGGATGAATGTAATGCACAATCTCTGTAAAGCGCCTTGGATAAAGGTGCTATACAAATGCACCATTTACCATGTGAGGGGAGGGGGCGGGGTCACAGCGTAAAAAGGTTGAGAAACACTGCATTAGAGTAATAATAGAGGTGGATGCTGTGGCGTTTCTCTCTATAACTTAAAAATCACACCCAATGTGAGGTAAGCGGTGGTCATGATTGCATAACGTCTTCAATTGGTAATTGGTGATGTAATACAGGCTACACACACACACATATTGCTATGGCAAAATGCTGAGGAAAACACATTGCTATGGCAAATCGCTGAGGAAAAGTGGCTACAGATAGGTCTAGGATGTAATTGGTCATGTAATATGGCTACACACACATATTGCTTTGGCAAAACACTGAGGAAAACACATTGCTATGGCAAAACGCTGAGGAAAAGTGGCTACAGACACATGCACAGCTACTCTATGGAGCGGTTTACCACCGCTCAAAAACCACGGTGGAATGGTGAATGCCGTGTAATGCATTATCATCTGCCATAATAAACATTCGTATTTACGACCAGCGTGGGAAACACATGACTAATATAGTTTTGATTTGGAAGCTTGGAAAGCCAAGCAATGGTAACTCAGGTTCGCCAAGTTCAACAAAAAAGAGGAGTCGCATGACATGGGTAGCAGCTGTCATAAACTATTGCCTGGAGACCTTTGTGTCTGCGCATAGTGGATTTGACATCAGGGGACAGCGTCTGACTAATGTGTGAAGAAGTGAAAATCCCTGTGCTCACAAGAGGCACGGGGGTGACGGGGCAGACAGCTCGCCTACACGAACCGTTGTGCGAGGAATCCGGGGATATGTTGAGGAGGACCACCGCTGGTTCTCAACATGGGGTCTGGGGGCCCCAGAGGGAGTTCTGGGGGGGGGGTCCCCCGACTAAATGATTGATAGTTAGGAACGCTAACTCCCTAATGGTCTGTAACTCGATCGGTTCCAATTTGCGCACTCTCAGAGTTAAAATAACACCAGGATTTCACAGTGCAGATTGGGGTCCCAGAGATCAAAATCGTATCAAATGTGGCCTAATGCAGTGGTTCTCAACCTAAATTATTGTAGGTCGGGACCCACAGGGGGGTCCCCAAATTATTTTGGGGGGTCCCCAGATGATTGGCTTAATGTGCAACATTGTTTTCTCACTCAACGGTAAACAAACCAGCTTAAAGTTTAAGTTTATGGAGGGTATAGACATTTCTAAAGTATCAATTTAAGGACTTTTTAATACCTCTAGAATTATAAAGTAAACATTAGCCAAATTGTCAAAATAGAGGCAGAAATTGTGAAAATAGCCGAATTCCAGAATAAAACATATTAATCCTTAATCAGCCTTTTATCACGTCTGTACATACCTGGTATGATGGATTTTTATCATAGTCCTTCCAGTTTTTACTTCTCCTGGACTCCTCAGATCTCTCTCCCACAGCCAAAACGGCGGTAAATTGTGGTCCTCCAAAAGCGCTAATTTTCACCGCTGCAAAGTTACTTTTTTCTTCATAAATCTGCTATTTATAGTTCCAAGAGAGCCAGTAATCCACTGTTTTATCGCGGGTTGAGGGAAATGGCCGTTGTTGACATGATCCCAATAGTACTCACAGAAGAAGAATGAAGTCTCGCGTCTCGCGTGATTACCGCGTTTCCTTTAGCTTTTTCTTTAGCGCAAAAGAAAGCTTTCTCCTGGAGTTATTACAGCCAGTATGTACACAACAAGGCATCGTGGTATATATATAAAAAATAAGAAAGCAGAAGAATATAATCTAGTTAGTCTATTGATCGCTAGAATCTAGTAATATGACTGAGAAGGATTCATAACAAAGCATTTTAACGGACTTCCTGTAGTCATAAGGTAATTCTATTACCTTTATTTATTTTATTTTTTCCTCAATACATTTCTTCGATTTTATTTATTATTTATTTATGGAATTACTTATAAAATAACTTTGACGTGTATTATTATTTGTAAACAATGTAGGCTACAATATAATCACAAAATAATCGTATTTTCCTCAAGACATTCTGCAATGCCTCACCAAATAAACGTTAGGTAAAAAGTACCTCATGAAAGACACGTTTCTGTGGTCATGAGGTAATTTTTACCTAAAGTTTATTTGGTGAGGCATTGCAGAATGTCTTGAGGAAAATACGATTATTTTGTGATTATATTGTAGCCTACATTGTTTACAAATAATAATACACGTCAAAGTTATTTTATAAGTAATTCCATAAATAAATAATAAATAAAATCGAAGAAATGTATTGAGGAAAAAATAAAATAAATAAAGGTAATAGAATTACCTTATGACTACAGGAAGTCCGTTAAAATGCTTTGTTATGAATCCTTCTCAGTCATATTACTAGATTCTAGCGATCAATAGACTAACTAGATTATATTCTTCTGCTTTCTTATTTTTTATATATATACCACGATGCCTTGTTGTGTACATACTGGCTGTAATAACTCCAGGAGAAAGCTTTCTTTTGCGCTAAAGAAAAAGCTAAAGGAAACGCGGTAATCACGCGAGACGCGAGACTTCATTCTTCTTCTGTGAGTACTATTGGGATCATGTCAACAACGGCCATTTCCCTCAACCCGCGATAAAACAGTGGATTACTGGCTCTCTTGGAACTATAAATAGCAGATTTATGAAGAAAAAAGTAACTTTGCAGCGGTGAAAATTAGCGCTTTTGGAGGACCACAATTTACCGCCGTTTTGGCTGTGGGAGAGAGATCTGAGGAGTCCAGGAGAAGTAAAAACTGGAAGGACTATGATAAAAATCCATCATACCAGGTATGTACAGACGTGATAAAAGGCTGATTAAGGATTAATATGTTTTATTCTGGAATTTTCCTTTACAACGCCTCGCAACGCAAGGCGTTGTGAGCATGTAGATATGCTATTCTCACAATAGAACCGTGTTATACAAAATGTAATGCCTCTACTCTAAGTGCTCCTCAGGGTGGGGGGTCCCCAGTTAAAATATGATTATTTTGGGGGTCGCGGCCTGAAGAGGTTGAGAACCACTGGCCTAATGCATATCAAACTTGGGGTCCATTAAATAAAGAATGTTGAGAACTACAGTGGAGGACAGCATAGTAGTGAGCATGGTGCTCTCATGTGAAGCCAAGGACCTGATCCTCCTTGACAAGATAGTGTGCTGTGCCTTGAAAATTGTGTGCTCCAGCGGTGTTATGAAACCATTAAAGTCGACATAAACCCCCTTGTGATGTAGGCTGCATTAATGCATATGTTATGCACGTGTTACCATGATAAATTATATAAAATGACTCCTACTCTGACTCTCTTTAATTGGTGCAACATAATATTGATGAGCAAGCGCAATAAATAATTATCGAACCGGCGACGCCGACAGGCATTGATGCCAAAATGGCAATGCCTATATGGTATGCGCCTGGTCCACTAGGCCACCAGGCGCCCCTGTCCCATACCTTCTGAACACAGCAGCATCCGTCAGAGAGAGACTATGCTTTTGGTGTAGTGTCGGGTGTGGCTGAATTGTCCTATGCGGGATTTGAATTCTCTTCCGCACTTCACACAGGGGAAGACTAATGCCGGTCTGTCTGTCTGGCTTGGGGCCTCATTCTTTTGTCTAAGTCTCTGCTGGGCGAGCGTCTCTTCCAACCTGGAGGGACCGTCCTGAATGATCTGTCTCCAAGCTGTTCGGTCTGACGCTACCTGCTTCCCAGGTGTCCAGGTCGACGTTACTTTTGCATTGGATTATCTGAAACACGTAAATTCAACTGTAACCTTTTTGAAATGTTGCTAAGTACAGTTAATCGAAAGAATAAATAATAAAAAAATGTGATTCCATGTTCCACAATCATTCATGAAACTTTAATTAAAACATGTTATTAGTTCAGTCGTTCCATCTTGCCTTCAACTCGTCTCCTCATCATTACACAACGGGTTATTAACCAGAATATTGTACCCATCCCCACATCCATCAGACTCTCTCTCTCTCTCTCTCTCTCTCTCTCTCTCTCTCTCTCTCTCTCTCACACACACACACACACACACACACACACACACACACACACACACACACACACACACACACACACACAAAGGTTTTACATAAATTACCCAGCATTTACCAAAGGCATCACTATCAATACTCATTATTCGTAAGCGTGATGATTACAATATTATAAACTAAAATAATCTGGATTATCGTTGTGGCCTATAATCGTGCTGCCCTATCGCTAATGCTGCACTTAGCAGTGGTGGACTATAGTCTATATTCATGTGAATAGGCTACTCTGGAATTCAAAAGTGCTAATTATGAAGTACATTTTCAGAAATGTTCAGAAATTGTACCACTGGACTGGCACCACAGCACCCACTTTGGGAAACCTTGCCTACACACATACCAGTGTCTATAGATATCTACTCCCGTAAATGAAGGCGATCTCGTACTATTGAGAAGCAGATGGTGTGTGATGTCATCACCCGTTCCTGATCCGGAAAGTATTTGAAGTATGGCGTTGACATTTTAACCCTTTCATCCGTGGGTTTATTGACTCTACTACTCTCTTCAGGTGTGAGTCAGGGTCGTTGTCGTCGTCGTGCGTGTGCGTGCGACCGTGCGTGCGAGCGTGTGTTGACATAGGTGGCCCCTAGCTGTGAGATTCCCGTTGCGGACAGGGCGACACACAGCTGTCACATCTGCTCCTATATGGAGTTGATGACTTGTTGTTGTTGTTCCTAAACATTCCTTGATGTCCCTGGGAATGTCACCCCTGTAAGGCACGGTACAGACATTTGCGTGAAACATCTTCTCCGTATCGTCTGAGAATGGCCACTGGGGGCGCCATACTAATGCATTGTCAATGGAAGGTTGTTTGGTGTTTTGTCGTTGCCGTGTCTCTTGGCCAAAAGACAGGCTGCGGTTGAGCTAGAGACACGGCAACGACAAAAAACCAAACAACCTTCCATTGACAATGCATTAGTACGGCGCCCCCAGTGGCCATTCTCAGACGATACGGAGAAGATGTTTCACGCATATGTGTGAGTCCAGCCTAAGAGAATCCTCTGTAAGGAAATGGCCCCTACTCAATTCAATTCAATTAACGTGGGCTCCATACAAAAATCTATACAAAAAGGTCCTAGCAAATATTTTAGGCCCCCACCTCCAACACACACACATGCACGCACGCACACACACACTGACACGCGCACGCACGCACATGCATGCACGCACGCACACGCACACACAAAAACGTCTCACTGTGGTGATAACGTTATGTGGCAATTAAGGTATTTTTGAGAAGACACATTCACGCCTCATCCCATTCACAGTTTTCTTTACACGCACACACACACACACACACACACACACACACACACACACACACACACTAGAGGGAATGATAACAGAGTCATGTTAATGTGTGCTAATGACGCCGTTATCTCCAGAAGAGTGTAAATGAGTAGATTACTGTAACACCAAGGCAAGAGGGAATGAGGTGTGTGTGTGTGTGTGTGTGTGTGTGTGTGTGTGTGTGTGTGTGTGTGTGTGTGTGTGTGTGTGTGTGTGTGTGTGTGTGTGTGTGTGTGTGTGTGTGTGTGTGTGTGTGTGTGTGTGTGTGTGTGTGTGTGTGTGAGAGAGAGAGAGAGATGATGTTGCAGCAGTAGGGGAGGTACAAACACAGCAAAAGCATATTTTTTTCCTTTTCTATAATTTAAATTTTGCCTTCTATATTTCATTACGAGGTTGCAATGTGACAGTTTTGTTTACACCTTTCCTTATTACTCTAGCTTCACACACATTTGTCATTTTCATTTCACACTTGCTTGCTCTGCATGGTAACACCAACGTAAGTGTTCTAAATAAATGTTTCCATGCATGACAATTGAGCCCATTTGAATCCAATGGAATCTAATTTATGAAGTCCAAAAGACTTTATGTAAACAGTAGAATCCTGCTGATTGTCTTGTTCCCCCCACGGACCCAAGTTCCCCTCTGACCTTTCGACCCCCTCTCCGTCCGCTGAGCGTCCCACAGGAAGACACGCTGACCCGCCACGGAGCAGGCCAGCGTGCGCAATGCATGGGAGCGTGCACGTGTTGTTGTGCACGCCGCTTCCTTCCCAGCCCCAACTGTACTATCAGCACGCCAATGGAGCTACACACCACTGTGCTTCCCAAACCTTAGTTTCAGACTCGAGATGCGAAAGACAGATTAGACCAGGGGTCTTCAACAGGGGGTTCCGCGACCCCTCGGGGGTCCCGAGAGTTACTACAGGGGGTCCTCCAAATCTTTGTGTGATAGAAAGTTTTTTCCTGCTTTTTTATATCAACGATTTGAACCTTAGCGTCCATATTCAGAGAACTTTAGCCAAAAATAGCAGATCTGCGCGAGGCGTTGTGAGCTTGTAGATCGTCTATTTTCGGCAAAGAGGTTTGGTGTAGAGGGGGAAAAGAGCAGACTAAGTACGGAGTGAAAGGTCAAGTTTATTAAGTATTGACAGTTCAAGTGGTTAAATATCTGAAAACACAAATTGACATGAATCCAAAATACACTGATGATCGTTGCTGTCAAACGATGAAACTATATGGAATCTATGAACAGGTTGTGGGGGTCCCTGCTTCGTCTCTCTCTCAACTAACGGGTCCTTGGGGCCTGAAAACGTTGAAGACCCCTACAAGCAAGCACACAACGCGATGCTTCGTGCCACGGTGCGAGCTTGTAGATTGGCTGTTTTCATTACTTCTTAATTATTTACATTTTCTATTCATGGAATTTCTTACTGGAGTCGTGACCCATAAAGATTGGTCCGTGACCCACAAACACTGAGCTCCACAGTAAAATCCTCAGTGTGAAGATTTACCCCGTAACTCTGACAGTGTCAAATCCATAGACTGTAAAAAAAATAAAAAATAATAATAAAAAAAAAATGGACGAAGGGATCCTCGTTGGTTTCTGTAGAACAGTTTTGAAGCCACATTTTTGGCGGGTCCTCAAGCCAATAGAAGCCCTAGAAGCATACCCTACTTAATCATTAATTAAAACATTGATGGGACCATAATTTATAAAATGCATATTATGATAATTTAAAAATGCCTTTATAATGAAAGTGGCCGGGGGTCATCTTGTTCCTTACTGGCCTTACAGCGTGGAAATGTTTAGTTTTTTTTATAGATTTTTTACACCATTATAATGGTGTCGTTTTGATCATTAGACCCAATCACTGAATATCGCTAGGCCTACGTCTCCAGCTTCAGGATATGTATGTAGTTTACAATCTAGGCATTTAGCAGACGTTCTCAATTCAGAGTGACTGTGGTTGTCAAAACTTTTATTTTGACCATCATAACTAAACATCATAACATAACTACGGCCATACTCTACCCTGATTGATCGAGGACTGGCTGGCCACCTCTGAAACCCAAATCTAGCTATGCTCGTAACATGGGCCATGGTGGATGAGAATGAATGGAAGAATGGAGGAGAATGAATGGAAAATGTACCAATTATATTTTTATTTGAATGAAATCAGTCACTGAATATATTAAACTATAGCGATTGAAAACAAAGTATTTATAAAAATGTTTAAAAGTCCGGCCTTGTTCACGTTTATTGACAGTAAATTGTTTGCCTGCAGGAGGTGAAATAGCGACATGTACTGGGCCATTAATGGGAAATGCACGGTTAAGAGTTTCAGGGCATGGGCTTCAAATCCGGCGGAGATGACTTGGCGCCTGGTCAAAATGTTGGTCAGTGTGTTGACTCTTTTTATAGTAGAAGGTCATGCATAGCTGGAGGCTGGACTGCGCTGCTAGAACCTATTCAAGTTATCTGTCGCGACGACTGATTTCAGTCATTTGGAATCATGTAATGCACCAAAAATAGACGATCTACGGTATCATTATTCTATAATAGACCCACAGGTGTAGTCAAATGTGTCTTCCCTATGTATTTTTGGTTTCTCCATGAAAGCTGAAAGCCTTTGAGTCAAAAGGCCCAATTGAAATAGCCTACACTGTTTTAGTGACACACTAAAATCGTCCCCTCCCCTTATTATCATACGACAACAGCTGTGGGCGCAGCTAACTCACGGTGGGTGGTGCTAAGATGAAAACCAGGTACAACCACATAAAAACATAATTTTAACACCTTCTGTACACCTTTTTGAAAAATAATATTTTTAGATCATCAAGAGGGGGGGATGGTTATTGACGTAGCGTTTAGGAGAACTCATTCTAGCGCTATGGACCAGAGCTACATCCATCCATCTACTCCTCCCACAAAAAATTACCGAATTGATTCCTTGCATTTTGCTAAGAAATACGTTATAATTTATATACATTTATTCGTTAATACATTTTCTCCACTGACTTTAATTAAAAATGTAACTTTCCCCAAATATGGAGATGTCTGACATCATGTCCATATATGGGCATTCAAAGATATGTGCTTAATATTGATGACATCATTGATCTCCATATATGGGCATAAAAGGGACCAGAGATGTCATATCCTTCTTTCTTTCTGTCTTGCATACAACTCAGAGCAGCACCAACACCTGATCAGGTGATCAGTCACATCACTTCATCTGATTGCAGGCTATTGAAACCTCCCCATTACTGCTCATTCTTTTTTCTGCTGCTCTGCCATCTTGCTGCTGCTGCTGCTGCTGTTGCTTTGTGCTCTGCTCAAAGCAGGAATGTTTTTACACTCCCACCACCACCCCACCTGTGGGCGGTGGGGTTCTGTTTCTATATGATTCCACTATAGTGGGTCTTGCTATTTAATTCCCTATATTTGGCAGTTCATTCCTATTTGGCACATCATGTATTTAGTATAATATTTTCATGCTTATGGGGAATAGATGAATGAAGACAGAAGAACCTTGATGCTTAAATATGCTTATAGATATTTATGCTCAATAAATATATTTATTTCAGTCCAACAATTGTCGGACTGGTGGCCAGAATTCCACTTGTTTGTGCTTCAAGAAGGTTCACAGTCAGTCACCTTTAGGCGTTTTTAAGCAGATGACTTCTGATTTCCTCATGAATGCCACGTCGTTTAGGCTTTAGCCTTACTTTTACATTAGCACTTTGCATTTGTGACAATTCACTACAATATGGTAAAACATTTTCCCCTGTGAATAAAAATCCCCAACCGGTTAAAATGTACTGTACTGTATGTTATGCCCTACGGTGTGTATCCATTCAGACATATTTCTCTCTGCTCCCTTCTCCATATGAAGCGCAGAAAGAAATTACACTAAAAAACATGCAACAAGGACGATGACATTAAATAGAGAACATTAATCCATTTTGCGGTAGTACTGTAAGTGTTATTTAATAATTGACACCATAGCAGTAACACTGAGGTCTTCTCTTCCCTTTTTAAGAGCTCTATTATTTTCCTGCTTTCACCAGCTTGCATCATACACCCCCCCCCCCCCCCCCCCCCCCCCCCACACACACACACACGCAAGCACGCACGCTCACATGCACGCACACGCGCACGTGCACGCCGCCCTTCAAAATTACAACCCCCGAGTCCCAAATAGAGGGCATGTTATTAACAACAGCCAAAAATATATTCTGTGTTTAATTGCAGGTCTGTCACAACTGTCAGCTCTGATGAAGACTTCATCTTGTCCTCCAAAATCTCTCGCTCCTACATCCCCCACACACACACACACACATGCACGCGCACGCACGTACACGCACGTACATGCACACACACTCAACCACTCCTCATCCTTCTCCCTCTCTTCTCTCCATTCGGTCTGCCTGTCATTCTGCCTTCCTGTCTCCTGTTCTCTCAGTCATCTATGGACTCTGTATTCCTGCTACTGAGGGGTTTGGCTGAGGGAGGCGGGGGGGCTCGGGGTGGGGGATGGGGGACCGCTGGTTTGCACGTTTTTCAAGCAGACTGAAATATTCATGTATGTGTGCCTGTGTCTCTGTGTGAGAGCGACTTCACGTGTACCCTAGTGGTGTGTGCGTGTGTGCGTGCGTGTGCGTGTGTGTGTGAGGTGCGCTTGCGAGTATGTATGTCTTGTGTTTTCGAGCTAACAGCTGAGAGGTTCTGAATGTTTGTGTGTGTACGTGTGCGTGCGTGCGTGCGTGCGTGCGTGCGTGTGTGTGTGTGCGTGTGTGTGTGTGTGTGCGGGTGGGTGCGTGTTCGTGTCTACGCGTGTGCACTTGCAGCGTTTTCTTTTTTTTCCGTTCTTCTTTTTGCCAGGTGATGCATGATGCCCTGTCGCTTGATTCAGCTCCCAAAATAAGACTCTCTCTACATCAATTACCCATGAGCGGAGCTGAACTGAGCGCTGTGCGCTCAACACAGCCAGCCAGAGGAGGACAAATTAACACAACCCTCTCTCTCTCTCTCGGTGGCGTCAGTTCAGCAAAAGCTAGGGTATGGCAAAGATGGGAGTCCTCATGGAAAAGAGCCATTACATTTTCTATAACACGGTTCTATTGTGAAAATAGCAGATCTACATGCTCACAACGCCTCGCGCTGCGAGGCGTTGTGAGCATGTAGATCGGCTATTTTCACAATGTCTGAACAAAAAAAACGAGTTTTGACAGTTTTTTACACAGGTTTCAACAGTTTCTAGGGCTGGATATGGCAGCCTGGAACGGTTGTTCAAGTGCAGCTAAACTTGGCATGTTAGTAAACGTGCCACAATTAACAATAATGCATTGCACCTGTGCAGCTGACCTGCGGAACCTGGGAATATACCATTTTGTCAAGCTGGGAAGAATATAAGTCTGGAGAATATAATTTAACATAATAACCAGCGCAGATAGACAAAGAGACATTCATGGATTTATATTTAAAAGTAACTTCTATTTTCCCCCCTGGACCCAGGGTATGGCAGCTGCATACCCCTGCCATACCCAATTGACGCCCCTGTGTCTCTCTCTCTCTCTCTCTCTCTCTCTCTCTCTCTCTCTCTCTCTCTCTCTCTCTCTCGTCCTCCATACTGCTCCCATGGCAGCAGTAGATGTACAGTAGTTACAATCTCATAGTGCAGCTGGGTATTCTATTCTCAAACCTTTTCCCCATCGATCTGTCCGCTTATCACCGCCGTGTTGAGTGGTCAAATGGGTGGGCATTTTCAGAGCATGTTGTAATCAATCAATGGTCAATCAGTTTAAAAAAAGAATGATGGAGATCCGGGCACCTTGATTTAATACGCCAACATGTTTGGAGCTGAAGCTGAAGGTCTTCATCAGAGGGCTCAGTCTCTGTTTCAACTTGGATCATTAGATAAGTATAAAAATGAAAGCAAATTTTTGTCAATTCTAAACAAAAGTATGAAATTAATTGTATATTATCATAAAGAATTCAATGTTTTGGTTGGCAGTCATTTGGGGGCCCACTCCCCCGGCCCACAGGTTGAGAACCACTATCTAGTGCATGATGATTCGGAACGCATAGGCCTAGAGCTGTTGTCGGTTATGATTTTAAAAATGATTTAAAATAGTGTAAGTGCGCGGCCGAGGCGTTGTGTGCTTGTAGATCTGCTATTTTCCCTAGTCTTGTGTGACAGTCTCGTGATGAAGCAGGGCTTTACTTCACGAAAAAACCTACACATTTGAAACCTGGAGATACGAGGTTTCTGCCCGACAGTGACGATATGAGTACAAACTCTTTTCCAGTATCAGTTAACAGAAAATCCACAGCCTCCGGTTTGGTCGATTGCGGGATAAATAAGCCAGTGATTATGATGAGTGCAGTGTGACAGATGCTGGCCTTGTTGTGACACTAACGTGACAAGAAGAGGTGAACGTTGTCCAGGGTGGCTCTCTCTCCACATCTATTAGTCTCCATCTTCCCTTCGTCATCCCTTCTACCTGAGAGCTACTCATCCATCCACCCTCATCTTCCTCCATCCGTACCTCCCTCGTGGTTCTTAAGAGCGATTTGCACTTTACTGCCCGATGGCGATGTGCAGGCACGTGCACACATAGACATCAAAGGGGGCTTGAGACCCTGCCCTTTTTTCCGTCTGTAAAAAGTGCCCTCTCCAGACCACGCATGCATTTTTTACGTTGGTGAAAGAATTGCAAATGCCCTCTTTCCATGCCATACCTGAAGGCATGCAGCATTCAAGTGTCCAAACTCTCCTGAACTTGAATGCAGCTTCTCATATTGAAAGAATTATGGAAAATAGCAGACCTCCAAGCTCACAACACGTCGCGCTCTGAGCTTGGTCTGCTATTTTCAATATCTTCACCAAAAGGCCCTTTTAGAAAGTTTAGCCCCTGCCTCTCTAACATTCTCTGCCCGTCCCTGTGGCAAAAGTAGTCGGCCTACAAGCTCAACAACGTGTCTGTGAGCTTGTACTTGTAGGTCGGCATTTTTTGGGCATACATTTGGCTTTACGTTTTCAGCCTCCTCCTTTTGAACTGGTGATGAACTCCTCAGACTCCACCTATAAGCACTTGAACTAGTCTTGACGACCATGTCATTTAGACAGCTAGTTGTTTTCCTGGTATCCTATGGTTTCAATGTACATAATATTATTTTGATAGTACGTTGTTTAGACTGGTGGTTGTTGGTTTACCTGTGATCCTAGTTTTAGGCAATTCACTGTCTCTCTGCATTTGATACATGTGTTTAACTTGCATATTGTAAGTCGCTCCGGATAAGAGCGATAGCGATCTGCTAAGCCTAAATCAGGGGTCTTCAACGTCTTCAGGCCAAGGACCCCTTAGTTGAGAGAGAGATGAAGCACAACCTGTTCATAGATTCCATATAGTTGCATTGTTTGACAGCACAATCATCAGTGCATTTTGGATTCATGTCAATTTGTGTTTTCAGATATATTTAACCACTTGAACCGTCAATACTTATAATAAACTTGACCTTTCACTCTGTACTTAGTCTGCTCTTTTTTCCCTCAACACCAAACCTCTTTGCCAAAAATAGCTGATCTACAAGATCGCCTCGCAGCGTGAGGCGTTGTGAGCTTGTAGATCTGCTATTTTTGGCAAAGTGTTTAATATGAAAAGGGAGAGAAAAATGTTCTACCACACAAAGATTTGGAGGACCCCCTGTTGTAACTCTTAGGACCCCCTAGGGGTCCCGGAGCCCCTGTTGAAGACCCTTGGCCTAAATTGTAAATTGTATACTTAGCAGAATCTATCAGAATCTGTCTGTCTGTCTGTCTTCCTCTCTCTCTCTCTCTCTCTCTCTCTCCACACAGCCCCTTTCACTTTCTCAGCACTGTATTGACCCTCAGCGCCTCCCACCCCTCTATTGCAGCCCCCTCCTCCCTCCCGTGCCGACCGGAGGCAGCAGCAGCAGCTCCATGTATAAATGGTTGCTATGTGGGCACCATGACAACCGTCATGAATTCCACATGGCACTCACGTATCCAGCGGATGTGAGCTCCGTGTGTGTGTGTGTGTGTGTGTGTGTGTGTGTGTGTGTGTGTGTGTGTGTGTGTGTGTGTGTGTGTGTGTGTGTGTGTGTGTGTGTGTGTGTGTGTGTGTGTGTGTGCGTGCGTGCGTGCGTGCGTGCGTGCGTGCGTGCGTGCGTGCGTGCGTGCGTGCGCGTGTGATGTGACGCTTCAAATGGCACTCACGTATCTAGGGGATGGAACTCTTTGCTTCTCATGGGAGAGAATTTCAGCATACATCCAGACTTTTCTCCTCTCTCCCCTCTTTTCATCCAGAGTGTGTACAGTCACGCACGCGTGAGCGGGTGTTCTGTGTACGTGTTTTTGTGCTCAAGTGGGCCTGTGCGCGGGCGCCGTGCGCAACACACGCATCCATGCGTGATTGTAACTCCGCCGTCGTCTCCTCTGAGGATTCCTGAGTCAAATGTCAGCTATTTTCGGCGCGTCTCGGAGCGCGGTGGTTGGTCAGAGTGGGCTAATCAAACATGAATGGGTGGTCTCTTCTTGGACGCGGAACGTCTCCAGTGTTCAGCCTCATCTTTATCGGCTTCCAATAAACCACAGTCAACTGGCATCAATGGACCACTTTGAATAGAGACCCCAGCAGAATCATGTGGAATGCAAAAAAGATGTATGATGCTTTCGTATGTTGCCAAAACTGAAATAAAAACTAAGTTGGAGAATTCTGTGGAATGAAGTAGCACTGCACACAGAGCAGAATAGTAGAGCTGTGACTCTCAAACATTTATCCTGTGACCCCTCTCTCCCCAGAACCCCCTCAAGGACCGCTAGTGGTTCTCAAAGTGGGGTCCAGAGACCCTCAGGCTTCCTCCAGGGGTTTCCAAATGGATCCTATACAGGTCTGTAACTCTGAGAGTTATTGAACTCAGAAATGTATGACTGTCTTTGAAATATAAGGACCACACTGGTGAAACAAAGTAGAACACAGAAGATGGAACAGAGAACCCAACAGATCAAAGCAAATCACAACACAGAACCGAATGGAAAGAGAATACTGAATCAAAATGATCAAAACAGAACGGAATGCAGAATGAAACAGAACGCAGAACAACACATCATGGAAGAAAATGGAAGAACGCGTTACTGGGAACATGTCGCATTGGCGATGTGTTTATCTTGTAGATCGGCTATTTTTTTACTTTATAATTTATACTCTCACTCACACGCACGCACGCACGCACGCACGCACGCACACACGCATGCCCACACACATTAACATAAAAAAAACACATTCACTCATGCAGCAGCATCAAGGGCTCACAAAATGATTTAGTAAACAGTAGGCTTCTAAATATAAATCATTATGTAAGTTGTCAAGAAACAGCAGACACACACACACACACACACACACACACACACACACACACACACACACACACACACACACACACACACACACACACACACACACACAAGTAAGATAAACTAACAGGCACACGTCCAAAGTAGTGAATCTTGGCTCACTACTGGCCGTATATATATCTATCTGTGTTCAAAAGCACAGCAGTGGGCCTGAACATGGCATGTGGACATCACATGATCAGCACAGCACAGCACATGTTTGCAACATGTGTCCTTCACACCGCATACTTAATATTAAGAGTTCGTAAATGCAACGCTATAGTACGCTGCAGTCACATAGGCCTACTCTTCACTAACATGCATGCACGCACACACATTTAGATGCAAAACTTTTGTACTTTTACTGAAGTACATTTTAAATTCCAGTATATTTTCTAGAGTATTTGTATATTGCAGTAGTGATACTTTTATTTTTATTTAAGATTTGTTTTTGGGCTTTTTTTATGCCTTTATTTATTTGATAGGATAGTAGACTGACAGAAAATGGGGAGAGAGATGGGGAATGACATGTGGCAAAGGTCGTCCGGTTCGAACCGGCGACGCCAGCAGTCATCATAGCCTAGTATGTGGTATGCGCCTTAACCACTAGGCCAGCGGGTGCCCCACAGTAGTGATACTTTTGTTTAAGTAGAACATTTGAGTACTTTTTCCACCACTGAGGATACGACATTTAGAGGTTAGGTTTAGGGGTTGAAATTAGAGTTAAACATGATTTACAGTATACTTAGTCGTGTGCCAGTGCCATGCACCGAAGAATTGCTGTGATGCATTGTGAGCTTGTAGACGTAGAGCTTTAGGCTTACGGTTAAAAATTGCAAAATGTATTAAAATTCGCTGTGTGTGTGTGTGTGTGTGTGTGTGTGTGTGTGTGTGTGTGTGTGTGTGTGTGTGTGTGTGTGTGTGCGCGTGTGTGCGTGTGTGCGTGCGTGCGTGCGTGCGTGCGTGCGTGCGTGCGTGCGTGTGTGTGTGTGTGTGTGAGCGGCGGAGAAAGAGATAATCAAATCAAGTTTATTTTTACAGCACATTTCAGTAAGGCAATCCCAAGTTAATTGAAAGTGCCTCAGAAAGCATTAAGACTCATTATAAAAAAGGACATTTGGATACAATTAAAAATAGTTATTAAAGCGTTAAGAGATTACAAATGAGCTCAAATTAAAATTACAGTGCAGCACAAGAAATACATTAAGAACCCCCTATAAAAGGCAATAGGCAAACAGAAAAGTTTTCAGCTTTGAATGAAAAGAATAGTGTTTCTTTCAGGGAGTTTGTTCCAGATATGTGGTGCATAACAATGTAACGCTGCCTCTCCACGTTTAGTCCTGAGAGGTCTGGATGGTTCACCATGTGGCACAAGATCAGAATGTTGTTTTTTGGCTCCAAACTATTCAGTGTTTTATAAACCAACACAGTATTTAGAAATTAATAAGCGTGTGTGTGTGTGTGTGTGTGTGTGCGTGCATGCGTGCGTGTGTGTGTGCGTGCATGAGTGAGATTGTGCGCACGTTAGGGCATTCACTAAATATTAGAATATCAAAGTCACTATTCGACGTTGTTCACCGAAGTCGAATATTCGCTTCTTTTTGTTTTCTTTATAGTTTTCTCTTTAAAAAATATATAGTTTATAAAGTTTGGCTAGATAGGAAGTCATAAGAATGAATAATGCTCTATACCAGGGGTTCTCAAACCTTTTTAGGCCGTGACCCCCAAAATAATCATATTTGACCTGGGGACCCCCACCCTGACAAGCACTTGGAATTGCAGGTATTACATTTAATGTGACTCGGTTCCGCAGATAAATATTGCGAGGCGTTGTAGATCTGCTATTTTCACAATGTTTGCCTCTTGCTTACTTAATATTTGACAGTTTAGCCAGTCCTGTCGAATAATTCGAATACTAAAAATCACTATTCTTGAATGCCCTAGCGCACGCACCCACTTTGTACACATTTCTCACCACACAAGGCTTCCGTAGCTTCGCCCATTGTTATTCAGCGTCTCCGTGCAGTGGCAGGAGCTTTGACTGTTGGGAGTTTGGACGTGTCTTCAAACTGGAGTGCACGGCACACACTCACATATGGACAGCTGCTGATTTCTCCCGCTTGTGCGGCGAAAGGCCCGTGGGTCTGCGTTGTCATTCCGAAGTGACAAATGACCTTGTGAGCCGCCTGCCGCCACATTAAAATAGAATGTCTTTTATAAAGCTGGGGGGAATATAGACCCTCAGAGCGGCCCAGGAAGTCTGGTGCTGCGAACAGCAATGAGTCAATGACTGATGCTGGAGAAGGCACACACGCGCTTGTGTACACGCGCACGTCATGCACGCGCACTCACAAACACTTAACACAATGCCATATATACAACTCCCGCTTACAGGTTGATCTAATTGTCTGCATTAAGTCAAACTGATTGATTTATTAGATTTCACTTATTCACTTGGCTTTCTTTCCTTTTTTTTGCCATCCCATTTTCCTCCTGGAGGAAACTCTAAACTCCTTGACTTTATAGAGTTTAGGCGCTGTAATGTAATTCAGTTGCTTTTTTTGTGCCGTTTCCCACACCCCACCCCCAAGCCGTCCTTGATTGATACATTTTATTTTCTCTTGGTCTTTTCCCCCCTTTCTAACACGAGAGAGGTAATGGTTTTGTGTTGTCAGGGTGGCACAGAGCGATATACCGAGGTCTACTGTTCCAGTCACTTCAGTGCAATTACAATTTAGGCATGTGGCAGACGCTCTTATCCGGAGAGAGCGAGCGACTTACAAGTGCGAGAGTTAATGGCATGAACCTGAGTCAACAGACGGCAGGGTAAACGGTCACACAAATAGAGTGAAAAGAAAAACAATTTAGTGCTTCCAAGAAACTACTGTATAGGATATCAGGTTAACATCAAACCTAGCATCTGTCTAGAGCAGTGGTTCTCAACCTTTTCACCCCCCCCCCCCCCCCCCCTCAACTTGTGGGTCCCGACCCACAAGTTGAGAACCACAATAGGATACAATCAAACCTAGCATCTGTATAGAGAAAGTGCTCTCTAAACAACATTCCTGTCAATGTCAAGCAGAACATTATACAGTGTCATCTGCACAGTATAACTAACAACCATCGTAAAATGTACGACAACAAGGAATGAGGAGTGCTGTGGGGGTGAGGAGGTGGATTCTGAAGAGGTGAGGTGAGGTGAGTGAATCTGCAGTAACCTCACGTCAGCAGGTTTTCCACCGCGGAGGAAAGCCTCCAGGGTTCCAGTTGGCGTCACATTGTTTTTGTCCCCCACATAATGCGAATCAATCAGTCGTGTTATGAGTCAGAATAAAAGATGGATATTTGGCGACTGAAGGTCACAGTTTAGTATGTGAAACTGCACATGCTGACTCCGTCTGGACGTGTACACTTCTTTGCGGTCTATGGGTTTGCCGCTCTGACTTTATACTCTGATATCACTGTGATGTCAGGGGAACCACTCTAACAGGATAGGTTTGCTGCTCTGACATCGCGCTCTGACTTCACTGTGATGTCAGGGGGACCACAAAAACAGAATCCCTTTTATGCCCATACATGGAGCTCGCTGATGTCATCAATATTAAGCCCATATCTAAAAGGACTTCATAACAGAATGCCCATATATGGAGGCCATATCGGCCACATACCACACTAACAGAATCCATATATGGCCAAGACAGCCCTAGTGTGGCTGGTTCTACAGACAGGGATGGGTATAAAAGGGATTGTATGTATGATGTCAGATGTCATAGACGTCATAGGACTTTCACATCTATCTATAAATGCGAGAAGTCTCTGCGTGTCTGCGTGTATGTAATCCGCGTATCTCGAGAACCGTTCGTCCCACCGGCTTCAGATTCGGCACGCGCGTTCCCCGCCGTGGCGCGGAGTGCAGTGCCGGGCCTCGGCCCGACTCGGCATGCGGTTTTCCCGAAGCGGCGCGAAACGTTCGGAATCTCCTTACGCGGAGCTGATTGTTGATTGTTGACATCAGGCTGTTCCGGAGGAAATCGGCGCAAGCGCTGACTCATTGTGACATCATTTCATAAAAGGCTCTGACATCGCGTACGCAACATGAGTCAACACAAAATGCCATGGTTATGTATCTCCATATATGGGCATATGGGCAGATCTCCATATGGGCTACATATATGGGCATATGGGCACTGCTGACTCATATGGGCATAAAGGGGACACAGATATATGGGCATAAATGGACGTATCGGCACAAGGGCTGACTCATACAGAGATCTCCATATATGGGCATATGGGCAGATCTCCATATGGGCTACATATATGGGCCTGTAATCCGCGTATCTCGAGAACCGTTCGTCCCACCGGCTTCAGATTCGGCACGCGCGTTCCCCGCCGCGGCACGGAGTGCAGTGCCAGGCCTCGACCCGACCCGACGCGCGGTTTTCCCTAACCGGCGCGAAACGTTCGGAATCTCCTTATGCGGGCTGATTGTTGACATCAGGCTGTTCCGGAGGAAATCGGCGCAAGCGCTGACTCATTGTGACATCACTTCATAAAAAGGTAGTGCAGTGCCCGGCCTCGACCCGATCCGATACGCGATTTTCTGGAACCAGCACGAAAGGTTCGGATTCTGATGTCTGACATCAGGGTTTTCCGGAACCGGCACTGTGTCTGCATAGATCTCCATTTATGGGCATAAAATGGATGCAGACAGACGGATACGGATATCTCCATATATGAGCATAAATGGACACAGGCAAACAGATGGTCAAAGATCTCCATATATGGGCATAAAATGGACGCAAAAAGACAGATACAGATATCTCCATATATGGGCATAAATGGACACAGGCAAACAGATGGTCAAAACGGGTCCTATGACAACAGGTATAATGGGGTTTGCATTAGACAGATAGATATCCCCATATATGGGCATAAATGGACACACGCAAACAGATGGTCAAAACAGATCCCATGACAACAGGTATAATGGGGTTTGCATTAAAGGGCGGGGCATTCATCCCCTATTTACATTGTTCCCGAGTTGGCCAGGGCGCCGACTAGACGGGCGGCCGAGCTTCTAGTAATGAATAACTGAGCAAGCATGTTTGGGCTCTCACAGCATATCTCCATATACTTAATACATGGATCTCCATATATGGGTTTCTATTTCATTCCTTCTAACCGCCAGAGGGCGGTGTATGAACACCGTGGATATACATCACGCGCATGCGCGGAGGTCGAATTCTAATAACAACATAGTCACTCGTGACCCTGTGTGCCCGTGCGTGAGCACGTACACTGCCTACATAGGCATGACACACACAAGGAACATCCTCTTTCATCTTTTCGCCTCAAGGCGCAGGTCGATTATGTGGAGCTCTGCGTTTGGAGTCTCGCAAACCTTCATGGTGGCCCACCATATTGGCCCACCATGGGTGGGAGCTGCGGGATGTCGCCCTCCTAGAGACTGCGCGGAGCCTAGAAGTCACCCCGCTATCCGTTTGGTTCGTTTGGGAACCATGGTTACCATGCAGCGTCGCACGGGTGCGTGCTAATGTTTACTGTTAGCGATAGCATGGCATGGAGGATGGAGGACGGTTTTCGTCCCATAGCCGCTATCGTTGGACCATGCATGGCTGCGGGAGTGGATCATTGGTAAGTATTGACTGGTTTCTAACCAGTGTAGCATGATGCTGCCGTTCACTATAGCGACGATAGCGGTCTTCGCTACACAGCTATTAGTTGAACCAGCGTGGGTCTGCGGCTAACGTTAGCACAGAGAGCGGTGTTCGCTCCAAAAGGCTAACGTTGGCGTGCGGTGTATGCCCACGTGAATAGCACGGTCTGCCGTTCACTATAGCGTCGATAGCGGTCTTCGCTACACAGCTATTAGTTGAACCAGCGTGGGTCACCGTCTGCGGCTAACGTTAGCACAGAGAGCGGTGTTCGCTCCAAAAGGCTAACGTTGGCCGTTGTCTACACAGCATTGCACGGGTTGCTTGCATTGAGTGCCCCGCCGCGTTACTGGCTGTATCGTGGTTGGATACAGCGTTTCACGTGCTGCTTGCTGGTGGCCTATAGCGTTGAGAGTGGTGTACGCTAACGTTGGCCGCTGTGTGGTGAATACAGTTTCGCATTGTCTGCCGTTCGCTGTAGCGACCACTATAGCTGCTATTACTAAACACTGTATGGCTGGATAGTGTAATGTTGTTAAGCATCTACTGCATAGTACAGTGGTCTTATCAGTCTGTCATTCATTGTACGAGGTTAAGAGAAGGTCTCATTGGAAGTAAGCCGCAGGGCTTTCCTGCGTTTCCTTTTAGTTGACTGTATCAGTGAACTCTACTGTCAGGATACTGTACTTTGTCCTATGCCTTTAATAAACACTTAATCAGTACTGGGTTTAGTATCAGCATGTGTGCGACTCATGTTAGCGATGAGAGTGGTCTTTGCTCCACAGCTATCGTTGTGTCAGCATCAGAATCGGCATAGCATGTGTGCGGGCGACTCATGTTAGCGATGAGAGCGGTCTTCGCTCCACAGCTATCGTTGTGTCAGCATCAGAATCAGCATGGCATGTGTGCGGGCGACTCATGTTAGCGATGAGAGCGGTCTTCGCTCCACAGCTATCGTTGTGCCAGCATCAGAATCAGCATGGCATGTGTGCGGGCGACTCATGTTAGCGATGAGAGCGGTCTTCGCTCCACAGCTATCGTTGTGTCAGCATCAGAATCAGCATGGCATGTGTGCGGGCGACTCATGTTAGCGATGAGAGCGGTCTTCGCTCCACAGCTATCGTTGCACCTACCGTAGTCTGGTTGTGTCATCGGTACAGGACATCCTTGCCTTGATATGCCATCTTTTACTTGCTTTGTATAGTACATTACTTAGCAGTAAGTGAGTGGTAACCTAATAGTTTTGCTAAAACTATTCACTCAGTGATGCTCTAGCTCCCTGTCGGCATTGGCTTAATATATTGTTCCCTTGACAACAATGTGTCAAGATGTGCTGGCTGGTATCTCCCAGAAGAGGTTTTCCACCTCAAACGGGGCGGCCGCCACAGAATTTGACCATTGCATTTAACACACAACGATGTTGCATTGTGTGCTGCTTTGGTGTCTCCCAGAAGGCGGTTTCCACCTCAAACGTGATGGCCGCCACGGAGCTTGGCCAGTGCTTGATAGCAGTTGGCATTTAACACACAACAATGTTGCGCTGTGTGCTGTTTGGTGTCTCGCAGAAGGCGTTTCCGCCTCATAATGAGGCAGCCACGTGTCAAACTGGTCGATAATGGATGAGCTCTTCTCTCCAGATATGGTCTGCTAAGAGTGGTGCACTTAGATGCAGACATTCAATCACCAGAAATGGGGCGCTGGGTCGCCCTGTCGTTATTGGACGACATACTGTGTGTACCTATTGCTGCTTGCACTCAGGGTTATGTTCAAGGCAGCGTACACTACCAGACGGGTGTGTGCCTACATGTCCCAACTTAGCTGTGTGGCAAGACACAGGTGAAATTGTAAACGCTGCTCAGTACTGACTTACTAGCATGCTTTGCCCCCTATACGGGGATATGCCAATGCGGTCTGGGCTTGTTGCATCACAGCTGGAGGGTATAACGCTGTGTATATGGGCCTTGATGCTGATGCAAAGGTTACTGTGAGTAGCCGGCTGGCGAGCGTCTTAGCTAGATTGTGGTTCACTCTGCTGCTTTCCAGATAATACCATGCTGGGCATGGCAGTAAACTGCCATTATGATTCATGGGTGTCTCGCCTGGCCATCGCGTGGTTATCATACTGTGTGTACTCAACAACGTGGCTTCAGTGGCCGGTAGCTTGACGCGGCACTGAGAGTGTATCGCACTCTACTACTGTTGCCAATGGTTTATGGCAACAATTGTTGCGGATTCTGGACAGGGAATCCTTTACTTGTGACCACCATGTCCTGAGTGGTGCCTGAGAATGTCTATGCCGGTAATGGCAGCTGCATACTTCTGGCAGGAATGTCAACCACACTGTCTGTGGTCGTGGCTGGTGGCCTCCCGCTTGCATTAAGCCCTTACGAGAGTGCACTCTCAACTAGAGGGAGAATGCTAACTTTGCCTGGATTGAGGCCATTTAGTTAACAGGGGGCCTCCCTGCTGTCTCTGTCGTTGTGGTCTAAGAGCCACTACTCCAGATCCATGATGGGAGCGAGAACCTTCCTAAAATACCTTCTGTTGTTAGCCAACAGGACAAGGTTACCCTAGAGGTCTACAGTCAGACAGGCTGGCCAGATAGCCTATAGCCCAGGCTGAGGCTGCTCCTCTAATGTACATGTTCTGGCTGTACATTGTGAGCTCCGGCATGGGGGCCAGTCCCAAACCCACTCACTGGGGACCTTGTCAGCCATGAGGTATACAGCCCATTATGCCCAGGCTGTGCCTGGCTGAGTCTGGTTTGTAAGCTTGCCCGTGATTCAGGGTTAATAGGGCAGCTAGCCCCTCTAGTTGTTGGAACAAAACTGACAACAGACACTGGTCTCTCTGGGGCTGCTTTCATTTCACCCCTTTACATATAATCCATAGACCTCTGGGTCTATGTCTTGGGCCTCGAACCCTAAGATGCACCATAACATGACAGCCAGTGTCGTCATGGCGCTGGACCAGCGTGACGCCTCCGCTATGGTATCATGCTGATTCCGGGTATAGCATTTGAGAGCGGTGTCCGCTGCTCCGCTATTGTTAAGCTGTATCATGAGTGGATACAGTATGCATTCTACATGCTGCTTCCTGGTATAGCATTTGAGAGCGGTGTCCGCTCCTCCGCTATTGTTTAGCTGTATCGTGAGTGGATACAGTAACAGCATTCTACATGCTGCTTCCTGGTATAGCATTTGAGAGCGGTGTCCGCTCCTCCGCTATTGTTAAGCTGTTTCATGAGTGGATACAGTAACAGCATTCTACATGCTGCTTCCTGGTATAGCATTTGAGAGCGGTGTCCGCTCCTCCGCTATTGTTGAGTTGTATCGTGAGTACCTAGGCAAAGCTATCTGTTAGTACTCTCGTCATGGTTTCTGAACAGAGCCAACTGCTCCAACACCTGGCTGCATGGGTCTGCCTGTCTGTTTCAGTGCTGCCGTAATAGCTGCAATACTGCAGGGTAGCCTACCTTCAAGTAGAGCTGCCTTGACGAATCTGAAGTGATACTGTCTGTGTACTATCATATGGCAGATTAAGCTAAGGCACCTACATACCTTAGTCGCAGGAGGTTCATCTTGTTGAACACTAGCGTTAAACTGTATGAGTTTAATTTAGGAGGCTACTGCTGCCTCATGAAGCGACGTGGTTTCTCCAAAGAGACAGGATCTCCGGTCGCAATGGGGTTGCGGGTGCGTTGAGCATCCTCACTCAGGTCACCGTCAACTGCTTAAGTGACTACTGCCAGTGAAGCCTACCGTGGGAAATAACTAGACTTTTGTACGTCCTATGCCAGGGCATTCCAGGCCAGGAGTGTACACTGGGCTATAGTTAAGACAAGGGCCGCTATGCAGGTTAGAGCATTGCTCTGTGCTTAATACTGCTTGAGATATCTGCGGATGATGTTGTGGAAAGTGATAAGCCTCTACCATTGGGGCACTCTCCGCATATGGCCCCCGTAGGTTTGGCATTTGGCCGCTCCTCCGCTATTAAGCTGGTGTGTCAGTGGATACAGCATTGCAGGTGCTGCCTCATGGTATAGCATTTGAGAGCGGTGTCCGCTCCTCCGCTATTGTTAAGCTGTATCTTAAGTACCTAGACGAAGTTATCTGCTAATACTCTCATCCTCACTGCTGCATCTGCAAAGTGAGTAGGTAGGCTTGATGCCCCGCCTATTGTCAGAGACCCTTAGGGCAGCATCCCAGTGGGTCTGGGTTTATCATTTGGCAGACCCCTCCTTACGTTCGCAAGGGCTTTCTGCCCTTCACGTTACTTAACCTATCGATTTGTTAGGTTGCTCAGGCTCTGTTGCGGAGCAAAGCTGGTTGGCACAAGGTGCCATTACTTGTTGCATACTCTGTTGGTTGAGTTAAGGCAAGCTACTGCTTCAGGGGACCTTTAGGTTGCCTTTAAGACAGTTTGGCCTGGGGTATGGCCAAGGCCTCTCCCTCTGTGAGACGGGTGTTAAGGCAGACCAGGAGATGGTCTTCGGTTCGGCAGCCTAATGGGCTTAAATCTGTCATGGGCGGTTGCCCGTAGTCACCCGGTCCGTCCCTCATCTTGAGTGGACAGCTGTGGTGTTGTCTGGTCAATCTGCAAACCGACCTCGGTAAGCGCAGATTCCTCGTGACCATGTTGATATACGTTATCCACGGTGTTCATACACCGCCCTCTGGCGGTTAGAAGGTATGAAATAGAACGAGAGTTATGCATATAACTATGGTTCTATGAATACCGGATAACCGCCAGAGGTGTCTGTCACTCGGAATCCCGCCGAAAAGATTTTCAGGAGGATGTTCCTTGTGTGTGTCATGCCTATGTAGGCAGTGTACGTGCTCACGCACGGGCACACAGGGTCACGAGTGACTATGTTGTTATTAGAATTCGACCTCCGCGCATGCGCGTGATGTATATCCACGGTGTTCATACACCGCCCTCTGGCGGTTATCCGGTATTCATAGAACCATAGTTATATGCATAACTCTCGATTTACAATTTGTTCTCTTGAATACATAAGTATTTGTTTAAATGCATGAACTGGCAAGCTACGCAAAGCCCATGTGGTATGCGCCTGGACCAGTAGGCCAGCAGGTGCCCCAAATGCATGTACTTTTGACTACTAAGCAAATACTCCAGTACGTTTGAGCAACTCTCTTACTTCAGTTGAGTAATATATTCAACCAGGAGTATCTGGTTATTCCACTGCTTAAGTGCCAATGCCAGGACTACTAGGAGGACGCCTGGAGTGATGGCCGGGCCGGGTGCATGTTCCCATCACACACGGGGGACAGCAGTGGAGGTCAGGGACGCTTGATAAACCATGTGGAACTTGTGTGAACGTGGTTGCCATGGGGAATAACAGCAGAAGAGAGATGAGACGGACGCGGGACGTCACAACATTTTGGAATAAACCAAACAGGATACCTTAACCAGAGTCTCAGCCGGGCCCGCTCTCTCATCTCTGTTTATGTCCAATCATTTCTGTGGAATGCTCCAGGGCGGTTATTTTGCATGTCATTTTGCAGGATGTTTTGAGCCTGGGTGTTTTTGGAATTTTGCAAGAATGCGAGAGGAAGGAAAGGTTTTTTTTCCTCCCTTCTTTTTCTAAAGAAAGACTTCACTGTACTCGGAAGGAGTTATTCTATTTTATTTTATTTTATGAATGGACAGGAGTATAGGGACGAGGTCACCCTCAAAGCTGATTGACATCATAACGAAGTTATGAGGTTGAGTTAAAGACAGGCACAAGAGAACCATTTAGACATCTGGACGAGCAGATTTAGGAATGTACCGGTACATCACACACATGATCTGAGCATGAGCACTATGATCCAGACTAGACACACACAAAGGCACACACATACTGTACATCAGGGGTTTTCAAAGTGGGTGACGGGGCACCCTGGGGTGCCGCGACGGCAGTCCAGGGGTGCCGCGAGATCATTTGATAATATTTGGAATTTATTTGGACACTTGAAAAAAATATTTAGTATCATTTTAAACTTGAAGTACAAAGTTATTTCAGTTCTAACCAAAATGGCTATTATCTCAAAGTTTTCCTCGCAACATAATCACTAAAATATCGTCACTGTCGGGCAGAAACCTCATATCTCCAAGTTTCAAATGTGTATATCTTTTGGTAAAGCAAAGCCCTGCTTCATCATACAAGACCGTCGACCTTCAATCTACCGACCGCACACAAGCACACGTTGTGTGCTTGTAGATCGGCTGTTTTCACTAGTTTAGTACATTTTATAGATGATAAATACAAAATGAACGGTTTTGGACATACAAGGTTTCCACCAGACAACGACGATATGCTATAAATATAAGGTGCTGGGAGTGAAAATTAAAATGTAGGGGTGCCTCGGATTAAAACAATATTTATGGGGTGCCCTGAGACAAAAAAGTTTGGGAACCCCTGCTGTACATGCACGAGCAGATGGAAGAACAGTTTGGAAACCTTTTAAAAACATTTCAAGGTTCCCTTTATTGTTACAGCTTGTGTACAGGCACATAAGAGTAGTACAACCTATTTTAGTTTGGCTTCTTCCAGACATGGCAGCTCAGCTGCACAGTTAATAATAGCAATTAAAGACAAGGAAAACAACAGTAAAACTGCAAAAGACAGTAGGCTGATATGGGAGTAAGAAAGTCAACATACAGTATTCTATTCTATTTTATACACCAACAGACAATGCACTACAACTACCTTGCTGAATCTTCTCTTCTGATCTTGTTTGCCTGCTCTGTGCTCTGTGTGCCAACCTAACCCTGCTATTAAAGCAGTGGTTCCACAACCGAAGACACCCAAATTAATATGTATATCTCCGCAGACCCCCATCTGAAAATATCTTGTGCCAGGGATGCCCATACCCGATTTATTTTCTTCTTTTTTAAATAGCACAGCTACAAACTTACGCATCGTATCGTAATTTTCTGTGAGCTTGAAGATCAGCTATTTACGTACTGCGTTGTGTGCTTGTAGATCGGCCACTTTCACTAATCATCTTTAAAATGACAAACACAAAACGAATGGTTTTGGACATACAAGGTTTCCGCCCGACAACAACAATAAGCTGCTATTGTGTTGCCAGCATGGCAGCCTGAAGGACTCTGACCTCTGGCACCCGGAAACAGCGGATGGATCCAGAATTACCATCATCTGGGATCAGGGTGGATGAATTCTCCTGGGATTTCTTGGCGATTTCTGAACTAATGAAGCACAAAGCTGCAATCCTGTAGTTACCGTAGACATTCAGGCTCAGGGCCAGACAGAATGCAACCGACCTAAACAAACTAATCGCAGCTTAGTTTGCGGCTGATCTGAGGGTCTTTGCTTTTTTTTTGTTTTTAGTTTAGTTTTAACCTCTTTAGCATTCTGATGCAGTACTTCGCAACAAGACCCCCAGTTTGAAAGGCACTATAGCAGAGGTCTTCAACAGGGGGTATTAACCACAATTAACCACTTGGTATTAACCACTTGACCACGATAATAGCAGACCTACAAGCTCACAACGCCTCGCGCTGCGAGGCGTTGTGAGCTTGTAGATCAGCTCTTTTCGGCAAATGGGTTTGGTGTAGAGGGGAAAAAAGAGCAGACTAAGTACAGAGTGAAAGGTCAAGTTTATTAAGTATTGACGGTTCAAGTGGTTAAATATCTGAAAAAACAAATTGACATGAATCCAAAATACACTGATGACAGTATATGGAATCTATGAAAGATTGAGGGGGTCCCTGCTTCATCTCTCTCTCAACTAAGGGGTCCTTGGCCTGAAAACGTTGAAGACCCCAGCACTATAGGCTAGCACGGAACTCCATTTGATACAACTCGTATCTCTGGGACCTCAGTTCACCCCGTTCTACCCTGAAATCTCTCTCTCTCTCTCTCTCTCTCTCTCTCTCTCTGTGTCTCTCTCCTGTTGCACTTTGGTACTCAGCAAATAGGAGCTGTGGTCTCCCTTTGTCCGTCTGTCCAGCTGTCTTCATGTAGGTTTGGTTGGCATCCTGAGCCTCTTGGCGGAGCACAAACTCTGCCCTGTGCACACAAGTACTCACAGACTGGCGTACACACACACAATATGTATATGCACACACACACAGTCAGGTGCAGACGTATAATGCACACACACACACACACACACACGCCCGTGTGCGCGGCCTGCATAGGCTGTGTGACAGCAGATGTTTTGCACAGAGACAAAAGGTGCTTGTGGTTTAAGAATGTGGCCAAACATCCACGAGCTCCTATAATCACTTTAGAGTCAGACATGTGGAGTATGTCAATGTCATTACCGCTTACCCCGACAGACCTGCCTGTACAGCAACACACACACACACGCACACACACACGCACGCACGCACGCACGCGCACGCACGCACGCACACACACACACACTCAGGCACGCACACGCACGCACGCACACACGCACGCACGCACGCACGCACGCACGCACGCACGCACGCACGCACGCACGCACGCACGCACGCACCCATATGTTTTAAATACACACACACACACACACACAATCATGCACAAACAATCATGCACACAGACAGGCACACACACACACACACACACACACACACACACACACACACACACACACACACACACACACACACACACACACACACACAAACAGTTGTGTTTGTTTACTCGGCTAGCTAACATTGTATAAGCTCATCTGGCATCTGCTAGCGTTCCTGCCTCTCTCCATCTGCATCTGAACACACACACAACACTATGTATCTGAACACACACACAACACTGTATCTGAACACACACACAACACTGTATCTGAACACACACACAACACTGAGGATCATCTGTATCTGAACACACACACAAGACTGAGGATCAGATGTTCTGGATACGTCCACAACCTCCATTACACCATCAGCACTCTGCTAAATCCTCACTGTTCATTCACCTCAGAGCTTCAGAACCTTTTCTAGATCAAGGGCCCACTTGAACGTCTTCACAGTGTGTACGGCGGCCCATTCATCTGACCACTTAACAGATCCTGTTCATTTTAATAATCGATCAAATCGCTAGGATGGATGGAGAGAAGAAAGGTGATGTACATATCGTCGTTGTCGGGTGAAAACCTTGTATGTCCAAAATCGTTTGTTTTGCATTTATCATTTTAAAAATGATTTAAACTAGTGAAAACAGCCGATCTACAACCACACAACACCTCGCACCGCGAGGCGTTGTGTGCTTGTAGATCTGCTGTTTTCACTACTTTTGTGCAACGGCCTTGTATGATGAAATGGGGCTTTACTTTGCGAAAGAACGGACACATTTGAAACTTGGAGGTACAAGGTTTCCATCCGACAACGACGATATGTTTTAGTTGATAATTTTGAATCTTAGTTTTTTATGCTATGTTGTAGAATTTAATACAAAGGACCACAATGGAAACAACTGAAAACCTTGTATGTCCAAAATCGTTTGTTTTGCATTTATCATTTTAAAAATGATTTAAACTAGTGAAAACAGCCGATCTACAACCACACAACGCCTCGCACCGCGAGGCGTTGTGTGCTTGTAGATCTGCTGTTTTCACTACTTTTGTGCGACGGCCTTGTATGATGAAATGGGGCTTTACTTTGCGAAAGAACGGACACATTTGAAACTTGGAGGTACAAGGTTTCCATCCGACAACGACGATATGTTTTAGTTGATAATTTTGAATCTTAGTTTTTTATGCTATGTTGTAGAATGTAATACAAAGGACCACAATGGAAACAACTCCCCAGGCTTTTTAGCCCAAATGTGTGACCGTACCTTGTTTGCATTTCTGTCTAATAAAGTATTCAATCCATCAATTGATCAACCTACGTAGTACAGTGCAGGGTGAAGAAGTCAGCGATCAAGCCATTAAGCATCTAGAACAGTCGTTCTAACATGATACATAGTTTAGGTGCTTATTCATTGGTATCACTTTTTAATATTAACCCTGTATTAGCATTCAAATCTTAGTGTTTTGCCAATTATTTTGAGGCCCACTTGCAGTATCCTCGCGGGCCACCAGCGGGCCACGGCCCTCAGGTTGCGAACCAGCGAGCTAGAAGGAGAGAGGATGCATGTGGCCTTCAGCAACACAACATGACCAGAGGGTCTACAGGCCATCTGTGAGAGGAATGATGCCCCAGGAGTGTGTGTGTGCGCGTGTGTGCTTGTGTGTGCTTGTGTGTGTGTGTGTGTGTGTGTGTGTGTGTGTGTGTGTGTGTGTGTTTGCATAATAATGCATGTTGTGTGAGAGAGTCGACAGCCTATACTTTATACTCTGTGATATGACAGTAATGATCCTCAAAGCCATGCAAGGTGTTGTCATCTTGTTTTAGCAAGTGCCACCGTCGTCAGTCAATGGAATAAATGAAGCTTAACGTTTAATGAGAGAGAACCTGTGTACATATTTGATTTGATTAATTTATTAGATTCCCATTAGCTTACTGTACTGTTACAGCAGCTACTCTAACTGTTCCTGTGGTCTCAGTCTCAGTCATCATCATCACACAATTTATGCAACAGACTCACCACAATTCGCAGTACAACACAACAAAACGAATTCAAAACTATTTGTAATCTTCAACATAAATGAAAGTTCTCCCAACTCAACCTCAAATCTCAAAAGCTAGACTGGCATAAAGAGAAGTTGAAATAACATATGTGTTTTTCCTTTTCTACCACTTCTTGTGTGAACAGTACATACGAGTGAGGGAGATGAGCATATTAGTGTGAGATCATCAATATATACAATATAGCCTGATTTACACTGATGGTACGATGGTGTTGCACACCGAAGATTGCGATCTACAAGCTCACGTGTCGTGTTGTGAGCTTGTAGTTTGAAGATTTTCGCTGCGTGACACAGACAATTAAAGGACCACTTCATCCATTGTCCACCTATCTTCATATAATTAGCCCTCACTAATGCTCATTCATTGTAATATGGTACCAATTCTTAGTACTCAGCCTGTGTCTCAGGGGACATTAATGCAGTCAACGCATTCATTAAAAAACATTTGAAATCATGTTGAAATGGCCGAACCTGCCTATACCGATGATGGTTTCTGAACGGTCCACAGCCCTCCTTTGAGATAAAGAGTGTGAGTAAACAAAAATGATACTACAAGGATTAGTGAGGACCAATTATATGAAGATTATGTTGAAAACGAATGGTCCTTTAAGCATGTGTGTGTTGTCATATGTTCAGTGCGTGGTCATGCTAACGGCGTGGAATCAGCCGCGACCGTGTGATTTAGATAACGCCACGAGACGGCGTGCAGTGGTGTGCAAATGTCAGCGCTATCTAAAGCCCCCCCCCCGTGCACTTTACCCCCGCCATGGACGCTAAACAGCAGTGACAACATGAGCTAAACAGCCAGCTGAGGTTTCCCCCCATCCGTGCAGCATCTGTCCTATCGTCACTGCAGAAACCTTGTATCTCCAAGTTTCACATGTGTACGTTTAGGCCTATAAGTATAGGGAGAGACAGCCGCTGATACGAACGACCTACGGCCTGGTCGCGACCTAGGCCACGACCTGGAGGTCGTAGGTCCCGGTTCTGGAGGTCGTAGTTCGCGGTACATACTTGTTAGGTCGCGGCCGGTCTAGTTTCGCGACCCCCGGCCGTGGTTGCGCCACCTCGGTCGTCCCCGGGCCGTTGTTGCGCGATCGGGCCGTTGTTCAGCGACCTGGGAAGTCCGCGGTCGTATTTAAAAGGTCTTTTTGCAGAATATTCTAGAGCAGCAGCGCTATTCAACCTTTTGAAGCTTGTGATTGGCTGAACCGGAGGTAGGAAGCGCTCCATTGTAGTCACTTGGACCGCGCGAGGTGCACCAAAACCTATCCTTAACCCTAACCCCAACTCTAACTCTAACCCTAACCTTAACCCTAACCCCAACTCTAACCCTAACCCTAACCCTAACCCTAACCCTAACCCTAACCCTAACCCTAACCTGCCGACACTGAGTAGCTAACCTGCCGACGCTGTTGAAAACGAGCGCTCCTTCCCTTAGCAAGCGTAGAGTTTCTAAACTCGCGTCCCTTCCCTTAGCAAGCGTAGAGTTTCGATCGCGGCGCTCCTTCCCTTAGCAAGCGTAGAGTTTCTAAACTCGCGTCCCTTCCCTTAGCAAGCGTAGAGTTTCGATCGCGGACTTCCCAGGTCGCTGAATTACGACCGAGATCGCGCAAAACCTCCAGAACCGGGACCTACGACCTCCAAGTCGTGGCCTAAGTCGCGACCAGGCCGTAGGTCGTTTGTATCAGCGGCTCTTGCTGGAGATAGGCCTAAAGCCCTGCTTCATCAATCATCATACAAGGCTGTCGCACAATAGCAGATCTACAAGCGCACAACGCCTCGCGGTGCTATTTTCAGTATTTTAAATCGTTTTTAAAATGAATAAATACAAAACGGTTTTGGACATACAAGGTTTCCACCAGACAACAACGATATGAACAGTGATGGAATAAGTAGCTTAGGCCTACTCATGTTTGTTTTTACTTACAGTAAGACCTGAGGCCGATTTTCTACAAATGCCTACTAAACCAATGGTTCTCAACCATGGCTTTTTTGTGCCAAGGACGCCCAAGACGATATGTATTTGGCCTCTGACCCCGATCTGAAAATGTTTTGTGACAGGGACCTCCAGAAGAGAAGATGTGTGTGAACAAAATACCAGTAAGACGCCTAAAAGGGCGAAAAGTGAGGTCGCGCCATGTCTTGGCCATCTGGCCAGTGATGTATATCGGACCAGTTACCCATATATGGAGACCACTGGTACCCATAGATATTCACAGATATGGGCTTAATATTGATTCATCAGGGATCTCCATATATGGGCATAAAAGGGATTTGGTTCCCCTGACATCACAGTGATGTCAGAGCGTGATGTCAGAGCTTGAGAGTCAGCATACATTTATATCAATATACTCGACCTGGGAACAAGAGCTGCACTTCAAACTTTTAGTTGAAGAGGGGGTTTTTACTCAAATGTTCAGGTACATTCTGCAATGTTTATTGAATACAGGCAAAACAAAAGCAAACTCAATATTATTTAAAAAAATAAAGCAATTTGGGGGGAAATGGGGGAGGTTTGTGTAAACCATGTGGCCGAGTGTGACAATGGACATAAGACCGGTAATCCTTTAAATGATGACAAATGAGGTTGTTTCTTTCCAGCCCACATCTTCCTTCCCAACAGAGAGGAACGTGGAAAGATCTAAAAAACAACAACAACCTCAAAGCGGTGTATGTATCCTCTACCAAAACCAGTTGAACCACACACCGCCTCCGAAGAGCCAGTGGTGTGTATGTCGGGGAGAGAGAGAGAGAGAGAGAGAGAGAGAGAGAGAGAGAGAGAGAAGAGAGAGAGAGAGAGAGAGAGAGAGAGAGAGAGAGAGAGAGAGAGAGAGACATTCAAGTGACCAGTGGTGGAAAATGAACTCACATTCTTTGCTAATTATAAAAGTATCAATACTGCATTGCTGAAATACTCTGTTAGTCCTATAATCATAACTGACTTGATTAAAAGTACGAATGTATTGGCATCGAAATGTACTTAAAAGTACCAAATGTAAAAGTAGTACAAAACGTTTGAAAATAGCAGATCTAGAAGCTCACAACGCGCCGCAAGCTTCTAGATCGTCTATTTTCAAATAGCCAAGGTTTATGACTTACGTTATGTTTTTATAATATTATAATTTATATCTGCAAAGTAACTAAAGTTTTCAAATAAATGTAGTGAAGTAAAAGTACAATATTTGGAGTGGATGTAGCGGAGTAGAAGTAAAAATATTGGTAATTGAAAATACTCAAGCAAATGCCAAATACCTCAAAATTGTACTTATGTAGGCCTACATTACATAAGTAAATGCACCGAGTTACTTTGCACCACTGCAAGTGACTGTACATTTTTATATCCAGCAACCACAGAAACTGTTGGTGAATCTCACCAGTGGATTGAGGGGGAAAGAATGCTAGGAATTCTTCACAGAAACCCTTTACAGCCTTCAGAGTGTGTGTGAGAGAGAGAGAGAGAGAGAAAAGAGACTGTCGATAAAAAATAAATTCTTCTTCAGATAACTGTCATGCAATTTGATCGACTCGTGGAATCAATGATTCCAGCTCAAAAAATGAGAGATTTCTCTATAATATGTGTGCAATTATGTGATATAAACCCCTTTTAGGTCTAGTTATGAGGGGCAGCTGGGAATTTTGTTGTGATACCACTGACATTTGCAACATTCCAGCCAATGAAATAAATTATTATCAATAAAAACAACTTCAAAGCAACTGGCAAGAAAAAGAAAAGAAATGTGGAGAGACCATATCAGCTGACCCTGTATAGAGTCTGCTTGTAGCCAGTGGTGTCACAAGGGGGGGGAAAGTGGGACTGAGTTACTAGGGTCCAAGGTGGAACCGTGGAGGGGCCTGGAATTATTTTATACTTTAGCTATTGAAAAATAGCAGATATACAAGCTCACAGCGGTGGTTGTAGATCTGCTATTCATGAAAAGTCGTGAAAATGTGTGCAAATCCTTGAATAATATACGTGTATTTTTTGTAACTCACATTTTGCTTCTGGGGGTCCCTGGAACTAAATGTTTTTAGATGGGGGTCAAATACATATCATTTGGGGGTCTTTCACATGAAAAAGTTTGAGCACCACTGACATAGAAACATTCAAAAAACTTTAGAAGGATTTAGAACTAGAAGACATTTATGGAATGGGTCAAAAGTATTCAGATATACAAGCTTGCAGCGCGGCACCGAGTGCCACGCTGCAAGCTTGTAGATCTGCTATTTTTGAAAAACTGTGAAAATGTGATAGTTAAAGCACACAATAATGCGTGATAATGCGTTCCCAGTGTAAATGGGTTAAACCTCTCCCTGTGAAGAACATTCATGGGGGCCTGCAGTGAATCCTTGTACCCAGGGCCCAGAATTTGGTGCGACACCCCTGCTTGTAGCACAGCATTTGCAGTAAAGAGGGCGGGAGGGAGAGAGGGAGGGGACATGTTTTGTGGTATTGATCTTTCTCTTATCTCCACACTATCTCTATTATAAGGCCATTAAGTTCAGCAACATAATCCACTCTCTGATACACTGCAGTCAGCTGATGTTGGCCTGACATCTGGGACAGCAGCAGTGGTTCAGGAGGTTGAACTGGAAGGTATAGACGCATGGGGCCATCGAACAGGGTGGAAGTATTTTGTTTTTATTGTATTTCCTCTTCTGTTCTTTTTACTATATTGTGTTTTTTTATTGTGCTATGGATCTCCTTTGGGTCTGAAATAAAGATTGAATTATTTGTATACATCATTATATATTTTTTTTACGACGATCAGTATTGGCAATTATGAAGCCGATGTGTCATGATTTTTAACCACTTTAAAGCATGCTGTCCCTATTTTTGAAAAGTTTCAGAACATTATAAATTATAAAACGTTGTCCCTGAGCAAGAACCTGAACCAGAACCCCCTAGCAGCTGGCACCATGCACTGTCTTGCATTGTTGCCTCTGCCGTCGTGTTGTGCGAGTGTGTTTGTGTGTGTGTGTGTGTGTGTGTGTGTGTGTGTGTGTGTGTGTGTGAGTGTGTGTGTGTGTGTGTGTGTGTGTGTGTGTGTGTGTGTGTGTGTGTGTGTGTGAGTGTGTTTGTGTGTGGATGGGTGGATGTTGGTGCATTGGATAAAGCGGGGGTCAGCAACCCGCGGCTCTAGAGCCACATGCGGCTCTTTAGCGCCACCCTAGTGGCTCCCTGGAACTTTTTCAAAAATGTATGAAAATGGAAAAAGATGGGGGGGAAAAAAATCTTTTTTGTTTCAACGATTTTTTTATCGTCACTATCGGGCAGAAACCTTGTATCTCCAAGTTTTTTTTTTTTTTTTTGCAAAGTAGGCCTAAAGCCCCGCTTCATCATACAAGACTGACGCACAAAGGTAGTGAAAACAGCAGATCTACAAGCACACAACGCCTCGCACCGCGAGGCGTTGTGTGCTTGTAGATCGGCTGTTTTCACTAGTTTAGTTCATTTTTGTAAATGATAAATACAAAACGAAGTTTTGGACATACAAGGTTTCTACCCAACAACGACGATATATAAGGCTTTTATAACTTTTTGCGGCTCCAGACAGATTTGTTTTGGGGTTTTTTGGTCCAATATGGCTCTTTCAACATGTTGGGTTGCCGACCCCTGAAAAGGCATTGTAGAACAGTGCAGACCATTTAGCATCTGCACATAACCAGGGGGACATATCCAGGGTTATGAGAACAGGATAAAAGCTTCTCTGTTGAGACTTGGCGATGTTTCTGCATCTTGAAAATGAGACGAGGGAACTGCGTGTGTGTCCCTGGATTCTAGGCCTGACTATGTAGACGCAAGAATGTCATTTTCTCTTTGCCCGTGGTCCCCTCTGAGATGTTTTTGACATCAGGAGACGGTGGCTGACTCAAATGATTGCTACCGTGAGGTGCGACCGACGTTTTGTTTATGCTCATGGACCGACTCAGACAGGCATGTGGAAAGAGGTCAGCCACCTCGTTGTTTACGAGAGCGGCTGAAAAACCGCAGGGCCGACATGCTCCGAGAGAAAAAATACATTGCAAGGGACAGGATGAACTATGCACACACTGTGGGATTTAAGACAAGCGGGTTTTACTTCAAGAATTACCCTGAGATTTCTATGGTAAACAAGCGGCTTTCATTATTCTGTTTCATGGAAATACATACTTGATTCGGTTTGTTGCTCTCTGCACACAATACAAAGCACAACCATAAAAAAAATATAAGAACCTAGTGTGGAAATGAAATGAAAATAGATAGGTTGCATAATAAGTCTCTGTAAGGTTGAGCCATTCATAGGCTGGTGTAGCAGTGTTTTCAGGAGCAATGAAGAATGTGCACTTAGTGTTGCATTGAATATTGCAGGCATAGTCACATAGATGAACATTGCATTTGTGCATAATTTACAGAATATAACATGTGCAAATGTAAATAAATAAATGATGATGCACTTGCAGTGCAGGTGCTGGATACCAGTAGCAGTGTAAAATCTGTTGGGGCAGACAGTGCATGTGGATAAGGTGTGCAGTTTTTCTTTTTTTAATATAATACAACCGTATTAATTATGTAATTCTTGAGCAATCATCCCTCCAGACTATGTGAAAAGCTCCCTACCAGGCTAGATAATTACGATGCTCCTGCCCCTGCTGCTTATGCAAAAACCTTTGCAGACATGTGAGTTTCCCATTAGATTAGCACCAAAATTAACATTTATAAATGTGACAAAATAACCCGAAACCCTCAAACTACAACAGTCTTAGTGTTTGCACACATTTAACTCAGTCCGAGCTGTCTCATCAAAAGCTACCTAACGATCATGCTGGATTTGGAAAAAAGAAAAAGAATGGTGTAGGCCAGGGTATAGGGCAGTGGTTCTCAACCAGTGGTCTGGAGACCACCAGTGGTCCTTGAGGGGGTTGCAGGTGGCCCCCAGCTAAATGATGGAGAGTTAACTCTCCATCATTGTTGGTAACCAAATGGACCCTTAAAGATCTTTAACTCTTGTTTATCTCTCCTATATGGTACCACATCAATTCAGCCTGGAATTGTGGACAAAATCTTATCCAAAGATAACAAAATATTCTAAGTTTTGTGTCTGAGAGGCTAAATCTCATCAAATGGTGGTCCGTGGCTCAAATGCTGAATAAATAATGGACCTTGACGTGAAAAGGGTTGAGAACCACTGGTGTAGGGCGATGAGATATGGAAGAAGGCAGAAGCGACGATGTACAGTACTACTGTAAAACGCATGCCGTGCTACTCTCTCATGGCTGTAGTGAGACATTTTACTGCATATACATCCATATCATTATTATTATTAGATCATGCCTCCTGGCAGAGGTTTGCGCTCTACTGAGCACACCTTTCTAGGTCGTTTTGACCCGAGACTGGCATGGCTTCCCAGAGGGCAGCGCTGGGAAGATCTGGCGGCCCGGGGTGTCAGAGGTCAGTCTCAGTCCATCATCCCACAGGCTTCATATGGCCCTGGAGACAGAGGTCAGAGACGGTGCTATCGGAATAATTAGTGGTACACAGTACCAGTAAGACTCCCTAATCAGAAGATAAACGACCACCAGGTCGCATACACAAACTTTAGAAGGCAATCGTAACCAATCAGGAGGGAATATGGGAAATGGGACAGATCCATGTTGATGACATGACTTTAGAGATACTGTGCACAGCTTTGCGTGATTTTAGGCCAAAATCTGTAGGAGGGTCAGGGTACTAAAGTATCGTTAGATTTTCAATAGGAATTGAATTTAAAAAAATCCTTTTTCTCTCAATTTTCTAATTTTCTAGCTCCCCCATAAAATCAAATATTGGTTCATTTTTCCAATTTTCTAGCTTGCAAAAAAATCAGGAAAATGCTTCAATTTTTTAAATGTGTGATTCGTATTTGTCATTATTTGATTTGGAACCAACAAAGGAAAAACATCTTTAAAAAAGGTATTTTTGAATTTATTACCCCATTACAACAATCAAACAATTGGCCCATTTTTTCAATTTTCTAGCCCACAAAAAAATCAGGAAAATGCTTCAAATTTGCTAAATTTTTTGAATGTGTGATTCATATTTTGCAATTATTTGATTTGGAACCAACAAACAAAAAATAGGCCCATTATTCAATTTTCAAGTCCAGGAAAGAAATCGTCATCATGAATGTCACATGACCACGTGTCAAGTCACATGGTACACAACTTCAGAATAAAAGCTGTAGGCTAGTCTAACATCCAAGTAATAGGATCAACAGGCAGGCAGGCAGGCAGGCAGGCAGGGGGTCCATGAGGGGTTTACAAGGGGGTCCATGGCTGGTTCCCAAAGTTTGGTTTGGGGACCCCCAGGGTTTCTATGGCTGGTTCACAACAGCCTGGTACACGTACAGCCATGGCTGGTTCCCAAAATGTGGTTCGGGGACCTCTGGAGGTCCATGACGGATTTCCAATGGGGGTCCATGCCAAATTTTGCACACATACTCCTTGCCTGCCAAACCACAACCTCCACCCATCAATTCACACATGACCCTCTTCTAGCGCCACCATGAGGCCGATTCTTGCAAAACACATTTTTGGACACAGCTCCTAAATCTTTTGCCCTAAAATCACGCACATCGGTACACAGTATGTCTACACTCATGTCATCAACATGGATCTGTCCCATATAGCGCCACCTTCAGGACGATTTTTGAAAACACATTTTTGGACCCTGCTCCTACACATTTTGCCCTAAAATCACGCAAATCGGTACACAGTATGTCTACATTCATGTCATCAACATGGATCTGTCCCATATAGCGCCACCTTCAGGCAGATTTTTGAAAACACATTTTTGGACACTACTCCTACACATTTTGCCCTAAAATCACGCTGCGACCTGACGGTCACTTATCTCCCTATTAGGGAGTCTTACTGGTAGTGTAATAGCGCAATAAGGGTAATAGTGTAATATTGTAATAAGTGTAATAATATAATAGTGTAATAGTGTAATTGCGACCGTCAGGTCGCAGTTACTATCAAAACCTCCACCAGCTGTCAGTCTGTCAGTCAGTCTGTCAGTCAGACTTTCAGTCACACTTTTTCCCTTCTCATAGTGATTTTGGCTGCCAAACCACTACCCCCATTTCTCCCTCTTCTAGCGCCACCATGAGGCCGCTTCTTGCAAAACACATTTTTGGACACTGCTCCTACTAATTTTGCCCTAAAATCACACAAAGCGTCTACACTCATGTCATCAGCCTGGATCTGTCCGAGATAGCGCCACCATCAGGGCAATTTTGATTTGATTTTGATTTTAGGGCAGAATTTGTAGGAGCAGTGTCCAAAAATGTGTTTTGCAAGAAGCGGCCTCATGGTGGCGCTAGAACAGGGAGAAATGGGGTAGTGGTTTGGCAGCCAAAACCACTATGAGAAGGGCAAAAGTGTGACTGAAAGTCTGACTGACAGACTGACAGCTGGTGGAGGTTTTGATAAGAATGCTCTATTACACTATTTCACCTATTACACTATTAAACACACTTATTGCTAACCAGCCATGGACCCCCTTGGAAACCCCTCAGGGACCCCCAGAGGTCCCCGAACCACACAGCCATGGACCCCCTTGGAAATCCGTCATGGACCTCCAGAGGTCCCCGAACCACACCAGCCATGGCTGTACGTGTACCAGGCTGTTGTGAACCAGCCATAGAAACCCTGGGGGTCCCCAAACCACACTTTGGGAACCAGCCATGGACCCCCTTGTAAACCCCTCAGCCCTCATGGACCCCCTGCCTGCCTGCCTGCCTGCCTGCCTGCCTGTTGATCCTATTACTTGGATGTTAGACTAGCCTACAGCTTTTATTTTGAAGTTGTGTACCATGTGACTTGACACGTGGTCATGTGACATTCATGATGACGATTTCTTTCCTGGACTTGAAAATTGAATAATGGGCCTATTTTTTGTTTGTCGGTTCCAAATCAAATAATGCCAAAATATGAATCACACATTCAAAAAATTTAGCAAATTTGAAGCATTTTCCTGATTTTTTTGTGGGCTAGAAAATTGAAAAAATGGGCCCATTTTTTGATTGTTGTAATGGGGTAAGAAATTAAGAAATACCTTTTTCAAGATGTTTTTCCTTTGTCGGTTCCAAACCAAATAATGCCAAAATACGAATCACACATTCAAACAATTGAAGCATTTTCCTGATTTTTTTGCAAGCTAGAAAATTGGAAAAATGAACCAATATTTGATTTTATGGGGGAGCTAGAAAATTTGAAAATTGAGAGAAAAATGATTTTTTTAAATTCAATTCCTATTGAAAATCTAACGATACTTAGTGTCCAAAAATATGTTTTGAAAAAATCGGCCTGATAGTGGCACTAGAAGAGGACCATGTGAGAAATGAGGTGGAGGTTGTGAGTTGCCATCCAAGGAGTGTGTGTGTGTGTGTGTGTGTGTGTGTGTGTGTGTGTGTGTGTGTGTGTGTGTGTGTGTGTGTGTGTGTGTGTGTGTGTGTGTGTGTAAAGTTTGGCATGGATAGGGGCAACGCCGAGTGGGGCAAAAGTGTGACGTTACGGTCTCCATATATGGGCATAAAAGGGCCATCAAGCCAGAGCGTGATGTCAGAGCAGCAAACCCATTCTGTTAAGAGTGGTTCCCCTGACATCACAGTGGCATCAGAGCATGATGTCAGAGCAACAAACCCATAGAACCCCAGACAATAACCTATAGAACCACAGTGTCAGGCGTGACCGTGTGACGTACAGACAGAGATACGTGGACAAGACGTGCCGGTTTTCATTGTAAACTTGCAACCTATGGTCGCAATAAATTTAGTTTTTTTGCACAGCTGTCAGATTGGTCTGGTTTTCCAGGCTAGAGGAGCACTACTATCTTTGGGCCACCGTTCCACTGTCAGCCTTAAAGATTGTGTTCACCCCGTTTCCCGACTTCCACTCACCCAGAAACGACGGCCTTACACTCCAAAAAACAACAGCCTAATTAATTGAACTCTTAGAACGTACACTCTCAGAGTCTTTGTTAATTTACAGTGCGTTGCCCCCGGTGCGTGCGCTAAGAGACTTTCACCCTACCAGAACTGACGCGTTAACACTCCAAAAAAACAACCTGCCTTGAAGAGCACAAATTAAAATCCTCAGTATTAATTGAACTCTCGGAGTCACACTCTTATCTCGTAACCCCCTGAGTTAAATTGCAGTGTGTTCATCAAGGTTCACGCGCTGGGAGACTTCCACTGGACCAGAAACGACAGCAAACGCACTCAACCGAGAGGCCGAGATGTCTCAGCCGCGACTCTGTGACGCTTCAAGGGCAGGAGAGTAAAACTGAGTTTGTATCCTCCATCAAGCGGAGTGCGCTTTGCTGAACGTCAGTTCTGCGGGCAATAAATTGGGCTTTAACCAATTACCAATTATTATTATCTTCTTTTCATAATTTTTTTCAATTAACTTCTGACATTCACTCCTACCCCACAAGGCAAAGGGATGATTTTGATTTACCTTTTTGTCGTACTTCAAAACATCAATCATTTATCAAATTTAGAGGCCCTCATTGTGGAACTGTCTAGATGCTTCACTGAAGTTATCAATATCCTTGCCAGTATTCAAAAAACATCTAAAGCTATATCTTATTTCGTCCTAACTGTAGTCAACATGATTTAGTTTACTGATGTGTTTTCTTAATGTTCTTTTTTCTTTTTCTCTTTTCTTTTGTTCTTTTGTGCAGTTTCTGTGTTATTATCTCTTCATTGCACAGCTGCCCCTTTTGTGGTATTCTACCGTATTGTTATTGAACTTTTAAATCTGTAATTTTATTATCTCTTCCAATAAGGGAAGGATTCCAAATAAGCCTGATGGCTTCTTCCTTTCCTCGCACTGTATTTTGTTCCCATGTATATAATGTTACATGTTTTATATGATGTGCTAATAAACTAAACTAAAAAACTAAACTAAACTACAGTAAAACTGTGAAAGCATCCTGTGTAACTCTGTGTAACCATTTGGCTATTGAGAATTAGCAGGTCTTCCCTCGTAGATCTGCTATTTTTGCTAAATCTCAGCAGCCAAATACATATAATGTTGGGAGGTCGGCCTCAGGTCTTAAAAATGGGTTAGGGACAGCAGTTGATGGCCAGTGACACGGATACTCATATCAATGATCAATAGGGTCCATGTGATGAGAAGGTAATAGGAAAAGAGAGTGTGTGTTGTGTGTGTGTGTGTGTGTGTGTGTGTGTGTGTGTGTGTGTGTGTGTGTGTGTGTGTGTGTGTGTGTGTGTGTGTGTGTGTGTGTGTGTGTGTGTGTGTGTGTGTGTGTGTGAGAGAGAGAGAGAGAGAGAGGACGTGAGGAGTGGAGTGCTGGGAAGAGGTGCTTGACACACCGACGAGCACAAAGTGGGTCACCCTGAGTGGCGAGCGACCCCCCTCCTCCTCCCTCCCGCCGCCATCTCCGTGGCAACCGCGGTGTTGACACAGCTATTATGGTCTCATCTGGGCAAACACAACACCATAAAGAAGCAGGTAATATATAGTTGAATAACCCTATAACTCCTCTAAACGCCTTCTACCTAACCTGTCTCTCAGTCTCACTTACAACAACATTTGCCCAGATATTGTTCGAGGGAAATTGGTCGATTCAAAATGGCACTTATCTATTAGGCGCGACCACAGTTTTCCCGGTGAACCTAAGTGCAACGGTGGGGGCCGATGGGCAAGGAGGGTCGTGAGCTTATGAGAAACAACTAAAACAAGACCTTAACACCTGGCGAAAACAGTTGTGTGCATTAGCGCAAGATGACACTAAAGGAAATCATTAAATGGAAAACATTCAATGAATTTCTGAAAAGCCTACTAGCCTTAAAACCTGGCGAAAACAGTTGCGTGCATTAGCGCAAGATTAGATGAGGATAAAGGAAATCATTAAATGGAAAACATTAAATTAACTTCTGAAAAGGCTTCTAAAACTAGTAGAACCACGATCTTACCACACGTGAATAATTGTGGTTGTAAACTATAGCCTAACATTAAGACGCTCCTCTTAATGTAAGGCTAGTTGTAAACAATAACATAGACAATATAAATCCTTAGTCTAGTAGTGGGAAGAAGGGGTTATCATCATGGCCCCAAATAACTATTAAATATCTTGCAATTGGCAACGAGTCTCTTACGAAATCGGCAAGAGTGCCTCTCATTACATAAAGCAATAGTCAGTGGTATTGTGTTCCCCACAGTCCCGCGCCCCCCACCGTTGCGCTTAGGGAAAACTGCGGTCGCCTATTAGGCCTACAGTGTATGTATGTTTTTGTCGTTCACATTTCACTGCGTAAAATTGGATTGCATCTCATTCTGGCATTTAAAGAAATGTCTGGCAAAAAAAAAAGTTACTCATGGAAAAAAGTACAGTGGACTATCCCTAGCCACTTTCATTTGATCTGTTACTTGGGAATTCCTCACAGAAGTTCCTTAAGAGAGTGGTTCCCGATGGGTTCTATAATGACTCTCTTCCATTAAGGAAAGGATTCCAAAATAAGCCTGCCAGCATCTTCCTTTTTCTTTGAAATCGTCGTTGTCGGGTGAAAACCTTGTATGTCTTTTCCGTTGGTTTTGCATTTATCATTTTTTAAAATGATTTCAACTAGTGAAAACAGCCGATCTACAAGCACACAACGCCTCGCACCGCGAGGCGTTGTGTGCTTGTAGATCTGCTGTTTTCACTACTTTTGTGCGACGGCCTTGTATGATGAAGCAGGGCTTCACTTTGCGAAAGAAGGTACAAATTTAAAACTTGGAGATACGAGGTTTCCACCCGACAACGACGATATGTATTGTTCTGTGTGCCGATAAACTAAGTATCAAGTAAGTAAATACCAAAATCAGACAGTCCTCATTATACAGGATGTCCCATTTCACAAGTTTTCAAATATTTTGAAAATAGCAAAATAGCAGATCGTCTTTTTTCAAATGACCGAAATGTAGTGGTTACTGTATGTTTTGTAATAATAATCCAAATCTACAAAGTAGTACGAGTCCCTAATGTTTTCAAATAACTGTAGTGGAGTAAATAGAATAGAAGAATAGGCCAGAATAGCACTGTTCTCACCAATGTAGAGTACGTAGGCTACATAGAAACACACGCACACATACTGTACAACAATATAAGAATACACTCACAACCGCACACACACACACACGCACGCACGCGCACGCACACACACACACACACACACACACACACACACACACACACACACACACACACACACACACACACACACACACACGCACACACACACACACACACACAGGATTAAAATGTAATTTTTTCCCTTTGTCAGTGTCAGAGGGATGTGTGACATGGACAACAGTGTCAGAAGTGACAGAAGGATGTCCACCTCCTGATCTCTGACTGGGCCAGATTTGTGTGTGTGTGTGTGTGTGTGTGTGTGTGTGTGTGTGTGTGTGTGTGTGTGTGTGTGTGTGTGTGTGTGTGTGTGTGTGTGTGTGTGTGTGTGTGTGTGCGTGCGTGCGTGCGTGCGTGCGTGCGTGCGTGCGTGCGTGCGTGCGTGCGTGCGTGCGTGCGTGCGTGCGTGCGTGCGTGCGTGCGTGCGTGCGTGCGTGCGTGCGTGCGTGCGTGCGTGCGTGCGTGCGTGCGTGCGTGCGTGCGTGCGTGCGTGCGTGCGTGCGTGCGTGCGTGCGTGTGGGCAGGCGGGAGCAGGCGGGCATGAGTGTGTGAGATTTGCAGGTCATTGGCCACAGAGGAGCGTGAATCTGGCTGGACCGACTTGATTGAAAACCGCTGGTTAAATCCAGAACGTCCCACTGAGGCAGATTATAGCAGAGAGACTCAGATGCAATCATTACAGAGACAGACAGAGACACAGAGACACACTGGGGGAGAGACGGACAGTACAGCATATCCTGCCGTTTCCCAAGCCTTTCTGGCCCGGTGCCCACTTGAAAATCTCGTTAGCGTTCGGCCAGTGGTGGAAAAAGTACTCACATTTTGTACTTACGTAAAAGTACCAGTGCCACAATGTAGAAATGCTCTGTTACAAATGAAAGTCTGTATTCAAAATGTACTTAAAAGGTGCACGTGTTCACATTAAAATATACTTAAGAAATGAAAGTAATTACTCATTTAGCAGAATGTCCCATTTCACAAGTTTCCAAATGTACTGTATAAGAATGCTTTGAAAACAGCAGATCTATAAGCTCTATAAACACTGTGAGCTTGTAATGTAGATTGTCTATTTTCAAATAGCTTAATGAATAGGGCTGAAGTGTTTACTGAATGTTTTTGTATTAATAATCTGAATCTCCAAAGTAACTAGTAACTAAAGTTGTCAATTAATTGTTGTGTAAAAAGTTAAAAGTACAATATTTGCCTCTGAGATCTAGTGCATGGCGTAGAAGTAAAAGTACTGAAAATTGGAAATACTCCAGTAAGTAAAGTAAAAAAACAAAAAGATCTGTACTTAAATGTACTTAAGTACAGTAGCCTACTTAGGTAAATGTACCTATACTGTAGTTACTTTGGGCTGCCATGTTAAGTGGTCAGATGGGTGGGCCGTAGTGCATGTTCAGAGCATGTTTATCTGACGGTAAGTCAACCAGTTGTGTTGCAGCTTGGGTAATTATTCAAACAGATGCAGACGTGCCTCCTGGGACACAGAGGGACGGAGAGACGGACACACATGTGATTATAGGGACATACTGTACACAGGGATGGAAAGACATTATGAGAAAGAGAGAGAGAGAGAGAGAGAGAGAGAGGGACGTATTTATGTGCTGGGATGTCGTTATATGCAGTCTCTCTTTCTGTGTGTGTGTGTGTGTGTGTGTGTGTGTGTGTGTGTGTGTGTGTGTGTGTGCGTGCGCGTGTGCGTGTGTGTGTGTGTGTGTTTTGTAATAGGAATATAAATGTCTTATTTGTTGCAATATGTCCACATACAGTAGAGCCCCTCAATTTACATTAGGCTATATAGTTCCACAAGGACAATTTATGAGCCTATATAAGTTTACGTGTGAGTGTGTGTGTGTGTGTCTGTCTGTGTGTGTGTGTGTGTGTGTGTGTGTGTGTGTGTGTGTGTGTGTGTGTGTGTGTGTGTGTGTGTGTGTGTGTGTGTGTGTGCGCGTGTGTGCGTGCGTGCGTGCGTGCGTGCGTGTGTGTGTCTGCGTGCGTGCGTGCATACGTGTGCGCTAAGTGCATGCGTGTGTGTGTGTGTATGTGCTTGTGAGTGTGTGTATGTAACGTCTACAAGTGCATGGCACACACCCACCTTTAATCGCGATGCCCG
>NC_137819.1:53223415-53298415 GCF_963921795.1 Nannobrachium achirus | reverse complement strand
AGTGCTGGCTCTCAAAGTGGGGTGGGGTGGGGTGTCAGTTTAAACACTTATTTATAAAGACTAGCCCTTACCCGTTCAAAGATATGAGCTCCGAAATGATGTGCAGTGTGTGGATTATGGGATGTGCACTGTGCACACAGTATATGAGGGATGGAAAGTAACTTTAACTGGTGCTTGCATGCTAATATGTAGGAGCATCAATGTAAGAAATACCCGTTCCATTTAACGGCTACAGAGATACTGTGTACCGATCTGCATGATTTTGGACAACATCTGTAACAGGGCCAGAACCACCCCCCCCCCCCCCCCCCGCCCGCCCGCCCGCCTGCCTGCCTGCACACACACACACTCCCCCCCCCCCCCCCCCGTGTGTGTGTGTGTGTGTGTGTGTGTGTGTGTGTGTGTGTGTGTGTGTGTGTGTGTGGGTTTGTGTGTGATTGTGCATGGCCTGAACAACAGCGCCCCTCCCTTAACATGTGTGGTCACAAAAGGTACTGTAGGCTAAATAGATATAGATACACCATAAAAATGCAATTATACAGCATACGATTTGTGAAAGTGACAAACGGGCTTCACAGTTATGTCAGGTGTGTTCATATGCTGATGGTGATGCGATTTCAGATCAATTGCTCCAGCCACTGAGGAGAAACGCGGTTTCAGACAGACAGACACTCAGACAGACAGACAGACAGACATTCGGAAAATTATATGTTAGATGGACAGTAAAAGGTTATGCTCAAAGGATAAAACAAAAAGCCTTAGGGGCTTGTTTCCACCGTGGCCCATAATAATCTTCTCTTATGGGGATCTGACAACATGTTTTCAGATGAGGTCTGTGGTCAAACCACTGGAGTTCGATGGAGAGCACGATGGAGAATTGATAATCACAGGCATGAATGGACAAACGTATGAATGTACTGCACTGTACATACTGTAAGGATGAATGCATGCATGTGAATGTAGGTATGGATGGAATGTGCCGCTTTTGTTTGTGCAAGTGAATTCATGTTTTTGAGCGGTGGTCACACCGTCTCCTTAGCATGACTGCGTGCGTAGGTATACCGGTATATGTAACGGAGGTGATCCGAACCTCCCCACCCGAGTCTCCCGCGTGAAAGTCCAATATCTTAACCATTACTCCAAAGGGACATCCATATGGAACGAGGGCAGATACTAGACTTTTGAGGCTTCAGGCTGGGGCTGCGACTCTCTACGCCACACTCACCCCCCTTTGACCTCCTCCTATGGGGAAGCCCGGATCCGGGTCACGGCACCAATGTAACGGAGCTGATCCGAACCTCCCCACCCAGTTTCGATCCCGGGTCTCCCACGCGAAAGTCCAATATCTTAACGATCACTCCAAAGGGACATCCCTATGGAACGAGGGCAGATACTAGACTTTTGAGGCTTCAGGCTGGGGCTGCGACTCTCTACACCACATATACACACATCTATGTATGTATATGTATGTAGCTGCAATTAAAAAGTGTGAGTAAAAAGAGCGAGTACTCTTTCCACCACTGGTCTGGATACGATAGAGAACACTGTTCACTCTTCATGTTCAGTGTTGGCCCAGCTGTCAGTTCTCAAGACTCCTCCCCTAATCTAGTGGTTCTCAACCTTTTCAGGCCGCGACCCCCAAAATAATCATATTTTAACTTAAGTGAAATATTTTAGTGCTTCTTCCACCACTGCATAACTGAATCTTATGCTCTGCTTCATTGCAAAAATAAATGGTCATTCCCTGACCAAAGTATTCAGCTGAAGAGTAAATATTTTTAAGGACCCAGACAGACAAGGATTACCTAACAAAGGTTGGCAGGGGCAGTAAAAATAAATACAAAATAAATAAAGAGGTCAAATGTGTTTTTATTGATGACGAATAGAATGTATTAAACACAGAATTAGAACACCATACGTTTACAGCAAAGAAAGATTACCTGGCAAGGAAACATTCCCTCCAAAATGTCACATCCCTAATGGAAGAGTGTGATGATAACGTATCATATTCAATAAGTGATTGTCATTATAGACCAGTGGTTCTAAAACATTTTTGTCTCAGATCACCCCTGTAAATAACTTTACCATCTACAGCAACCCCTGGATTACATAGCTTACTTGACAGCACCTTAAATTAATGTAAAATATGTAAGCAATTTACCCCGAGTGAGAGGACATTATGCTCTGATAATGTCCTGTGTTAGGGGGTGATCGGACGAGGCGAAGCCGAGTCCGATAACCCCCTAACACAGGACATTATCAGAGCATAATGTCCGACCCCGAGTGGTAAATAGCTTTTCTACCACTTTTTCCCATATACATGAAAGAAAACACATAGTTGTAACTTGCAAGGATCTTAAGTTACAATCATTATTGCCTATAAAACTTCCGCCATAACAACAAATAGTGCCACAAACAACATCTTCTACTCACCACCAGATGGCGCCAACTCCATGCTGAGACAGATGTCGCCTTACGCGACCGAGTATTTCCCGGTGAATCTGTGCGCAAAGGTGGGGGCCGATGGGCAAGGAGGGTTGCGAGCTTATGAGAAACAACTAAAATAAGACCTTAAAACCTGGCGAAAACAGTTGCGTGCATTAGCGCAAATGGAAAACATTCAATTAACTTCTGAAAAGCCTACACGGCCTTTAAACAGCGTGCATACGGTGCATTAGATGAGGATAAATGAAATCATTAAATGGAAATCATTAAATTAACTTCTGAAAAGGCTTCTTCTAAGCCTACACTATATAGCCTACTAAAAACGAGTGAATCTTGCCACACGTGAATAATTGTGGTTCAGTGGTTGTAAACAATAACACAGACAATATAAAATCCTTAGTCTAGTTGTGGGAAGAAAAGGATATCATCATCATCATGGCCCCAAATAACTTTTAAATATCTTGCAATTGGAGACGAGTCTCTTACTAAATCGGCAAGAGTGCCTCTCATTTTCAATACATAAAGGCTAAGCTATAGAACCTCTCCATCATCAGCAATAGTCAGTGGTGGTGCGTGTCCCCCAGACCCCCACACTCCCAAGCCCCCACCTTTGCGCACAGATTCACCGGGAAATACTCGGTCGCCTAGCTTACAGCTAAGCTAACGTCAGTTAAAAGCACCGTTCCGGCCGTAAATAGAGGCTGTTCGCTTCCAGAAAGGCATAGGTTCAGAGAAAAGGGGCTTTAAAGTTGGCGGATTGCATTGGATCCAAATAAATCGGCGACGATAGTACGCACGTTGGTAAACATAGGACCGCTGCGACCGTCATTTGTTGGTGGGGGGAAAGGTGTTCCGACCATAGCGTTCCGACTCCCTCCTGAAGTCCCCGGATGCGTTCATCGCGTATTGATCTCGGAAATGTGCCTCATTTGCATGTACATCCGGGCATTTCACACATTCCGGCTATTGTGGCCTCATTTACTACTGTTTTAAGCCAATCACAATCCAGTATTTGAACACGTGACTAGAAAAAGTGGTAGAAGTAAATCTTTCCCCCTAAGATACAGTATGGAATGAAGAAAACCTGAGAGAATACCTTTTACTTTTACATTTCGTGTTTAAACACTTAAACCCCGGCATCCCTGTCCTTTCAGAGCCATGACCACAGATCAGGCAGAGAGCCAGAAGAACGTAGTTCAGAGTGGTGGTATAGAAAGCAAACTTGTACACCGTCCTGTCACAATATTGATCCAACGTCGAATTCGTTAGCGTCTTCGTCTTGTCGTAGTTGGGCTCGTAGATGGAGTAGATCCACACGCTGCCTAGAATAAATAAAGGGCTATTTTTAGAATGTTATTGGTCAATGTGACACTTTAAATATAACTTTTCTTAATAGGTATGTAATCTTCACACAGTGCATACCAGCACTGTGCTGATTGTCATTTCTATCTTGATTACAGTTTTTACATCATTTTACACAAACAAAATACTGTGTTCCAATGGATTCATTGTAGTTATTAACCAGTAAGACTCCCTAATTGGGAGATAAGCGACCGTCAGGTCGCATACACAAATTTTAGAAGGCAATGGTCGGAAACCAGGAGGGAATATGGGAAATGGGAGAGATCCATGTTGATGACATGACTTTAGAGATACTGTGTACCGCTTTGCGTGATTTTAGGCCAAAATCTGTAGGAGCAGTGTCCGAATATGTGTTTTTAAAAATCAGCCTGATAGTGGCTCTAAATGGGACAGATCCATGTTGATGACATGACTGTAATTAGGTAAGCTCTTGTTAATACATTTCATTGGTTCGGTATTCATAAAACCACACAGACACACTCAACCACTTCCATTTGCAGGTGCATGGGGCATTTATTCATACAAATCCCAACAGCAGCGATGATATGGAATGTGTTTGCATGGAAGTGTGATTTTCCTGGGTTGTGGAGGAACGCCCTACCGACAGCCTTAAGGATTGTAATTCCCTTCCCTCCTTTAAAACAGCTCTGAAAAGTCACTTACAGGCGGCTGCAACTCGGAACTGGTAAAAAAGAAAGCCCATCCTTAAAGGTGATACACCATGCATGCATTTAAAAAGCAAATCTGGACAGCCTGTTTTGAGAACCCGTGGGATGCTTTTAACCTCCACCTTCCCAAAACCAGAGAAAGACACAACGGTCTGAAATGGGACTTTGTGAGGATAGAAGGTGCTAGTGGGACCCCAAAAAAAGGTTTTAAAATTGGAAAAGTGAAATTTCATGGTGTATCACCTTTAACTCGCCCTGTCCCTTTTACTGTGAATATCAATTATTATTATTATTGTAATTTTCTGTTATTGTGGGCTCGCCTGAAAGGCGAGAACACTATGTTATCTTCATTATTTATAGAGTGAGTTCCCTCGCGTGAGTTCCGTCGCAGACAGTACAAAGGCAGGGCCCTTAGCCAATGAGGTGCGGAAAATCTGGGAGTGGTGTTAGCTGGAGTATTGGTTGAGCTTCACATGACAGTTAGCACGCTGCAGAATATAGTACGAGCGAGCCCACACTGTTTTGTAGGAACAGTATCTCTAGTTCTGATTGTTTTTATTTTTTTTTTATTTTTTTTTGCATACTACTGTGTTTATTTGTCTGTTATTTAATGTTTGTTTTCATGAATAGAGTACAAAAGGACCACAATGCAAACAAGCCATTGCACTTTCTTGTGGTTTAAATCCTTTTAATTGACCATGTATCAGTGAACTGTACTGTCCTATATACTTTTCCTATGCGAACTTATAATAAAGTATTCAATCAATCAATCAATCAATCAATCAAACAAACAAACCAAACAGGCTTATTTCCAACTCACCAGCGATGAACCGTGCCATGGCATTGGTCCGAAGGTTCATTAGTCCGAAGGTTCATTAGTCCGAAGGTTCATTAGTCCAAATTTGTTAAGAATACTACGCCTAACTCTAACCCTAACCCTAACCTTAACCATAGTAATCCTAACTAAATTCGGACTAATGAACCTTCGGACTAATGAACCTTCGGACTTATCGGCAGTCCCCAGATGAACCAGCACGCGAAGAAAGGAGTGATCAGAGCATTAACAGCATTACCTATATATATAGCTGATGACGTTCTCCTTCCCCAGGCAGAAGGCGGTTAGCAGATTTTGCACCATCAACATCAACACACCCCAGCACCAGCAGGTAGACGGGGATGTATGGCTGTCTGGGGTACTGGCCCAGGTACGCTGCACCTGTGGAAGACACGTGATCAGTGATAGAAGAAGTACTCACATGTTGTATTAAGTCAGGGGTCTTCAATGTTTTCAGGCCAAGGACCCCTTAGTTGAGACAGAGATGAAGCAGGGACCCCCCACACCGTTTCATAGATTCCATATAGTTTCATCGTTTGACAGCACTATCATCGTTGTATTTTGGATTCATGTCAATTTGTGTTTTCAGATATTTAACCACTTGAACTGTCAATACATAATAAACTTGACCTTTCACTCTGTACTTAGTCTGTTCTTTTCCCCCTCTACACCAAAGCTATTTGCCAAAAATAGCCGATCCACAAGTTGACACCTCGACAGGGTGCCACTGCCAACTGAACTTACCCACCCACATACATACAGACAGACAGACAGACAGTACTCCTACACAGCCGGTCCAATTGTCGTTTAATTCGGAAAGTGACCATGAGTACGCAAGGTGCAAGTTGGCACCTCGACAGAGTGCAGTCTACTTTTTTGAGCGGTGCTCGTGGAAGGAGCTAAGCTCCAACATCTGGCTTTGTCCAGAGTTTCCAACCAGGGTCACATTGCTTGGCCTACATCTGGCCTGTGTGTGTAGTATTTCTAGACCCTACATGGGCAACTGGCGGCCCTGGGGCCACATGCGGCCCCCACCTTCACTTAATGTGGCCCTCGGCTGGTTAATATCAAAAGAATCATCTATTATTGATTTCAGCTGTTCCAATTCCAAACATACAAACATGTCTAGGTTGAATTTACTCAAGTCTATTAGTAGCTTAATGACTAGTATAGTATTCAAATGTTAGTCTTTTTTATGTCCAATGTATACATAAGTATAACTAAATGCAGTTGAAATTAAGGTTAGATTTCAGGATTCCAATTAAAAAAGAACCAAAAAATATTCTGGATTCCAATTCAAAAGAAGCAAAAATAGCAGATCTACAAGCTCAAAACGCGTCGCGCTGCGACGCGTTTTGAGCTTGAAGATCGGCTATTTCTGCTTCTTTTGTATGAGATACTAGAATGACAAAGTACGTAGCAATATGCAATGTGGCCCTCTGGAGTGAAGGTGGAAATATAGTGGCCCTCGCCATCATCAAAGTTGCCCACCCCTGTTCTAGACTGTAGTATCGATACTTATATAAAAATGTAGTACTTCTTCCACCACTGGTTTTGTTGTGTGTCCGGGATGCAATGAACAGCAGTATGAAAGACATGTTGAGGACGATGGAGGATTGATAGAATAGATTGATAAATACATGCATGAATGGACAAATGTATCTATGGATGTACTGTACTGTACAGTTTGCTGTATGGGTGGATGGATAGATTCAAGATAGTGTACTGTATTTATGTCTGTTTTTATGCATGTTAAGTTGTGTCTTTGTGGAATATGTGCACATGAAAGCATGTTTGTGTATGTGCAGGAATGTGTGTGTGTGTGTGTGTGTGTGTGTGTGTGTGTGTGTGTGTGTGTGTGTGTGTGTGTGTGTGTGTGTGTGTGTGTGTGTGTGTGTGTGTGTGTGTGTGTGTCTGTGTGCGTGCGTGCGTGCGTGCGTGCGTGCGTGCGCGTGTTTGTGTGTGCGTGCGTCTGTGTGCATGCATGCAAGGTAAAAAGAGACAGTTCTAAGCAAACTGTCATCAAACTAACTGCCACTCAACCACCCAGAGAGAGAGAGAGAGGGGGGGGGGGGGAGACTGAGAGAGAGAGAGAGAGAGAGAGAGAGAGAGAGAGAGAGAGGGAGGGAGAAAGTAGGACCCAGTTGCCATGGCAATGCAATCGACTTTCATTCGACGCTTTCATCTCTGGGGTGCTGTCAATGTTCAATACTACCTGCATTATACACACACACACACACACACACACACACACACACACACACACACACACACACACACACACACACACACACACACACACACACACATCACACACACACAGACACACACACAAGCACACACGTGTGCACACACACTCTGTCCTATAAAAGAATGACAATGGCATCAACTCATAGCTGATATAAATAGGACGACGCCGGGTTGCTTTTGCTGAAAGGAAATATGTAAATAAATAACACATCACAGCAGCATCTGTCAGAGCCCAGCCCAGCCTGAACCACACACACGCACACACGCACGCACGCACGCACGCACGCACGCACGCACGCACGCACGCACACACACACACACACACACACACACACACACACACACAATCCCGACCTCAGACTCAACATCATGATGTTTTTATCCGACTGTCTCATTTGTTTCTCTTCCTTCTTCCTGTCCTTTTCCAGCCCCCCCCCCCCCCCTCTCTCTCTCTCTCTCTCTCTCTCCCCCCCCCCCCCCCCTCCCTCTCTCTCCTCTCTCTCCTCTCTCTCTCTCTCTCTCTCTCTCTCCTCTCTCTCTCTCTCCCTCTCTCTCTCTCTCTCTCTCTCTCTCTCTCTCTCTCTCTTGTCCTATATTCATGGTCTAATCTGGTCTAGACATGACTTCTGTTCTGACTTCTGTAATCTTAACAGGACAGATGGCGATCTTAACAGGACAGATGGCGCGCGCGCAGCGCACACACACACACACACACACACACACACACACACACGCGTATATGTGTGCATGCACACAGACACACTTGTATATTTTTTTGCTATATCCAAGTCGCTCAGAATGAAACGTGATGTTGTTACACTTTCACACCATGGGACGTACAGCTCCACACACACAACCCACTGCACATCTCCCTCCATCACCTCAGCCTATAGGCGAGGACATCTCGCTTTTTCGAACACACGTCATTTCGACAACGGAGCGTCGGCAGGTATCCCTACTCACCCCACGGAGGTTAGGGTGAGTAGGGAGTATGAGAAAATCAGAAAATGATCGGCGCCAATCAGCGACTGCGTTTCAACTGCTGTCTGCACAACAAGTGAAAAGCTTCCCCTGATTGGTCCATGTGTAGATGATGATGTAGATGTAGATGCATGCTGCGGCATTTTCAAAACAACAATGGCTGCCCTCGATGCAACAAGTGTAACAGTTAACACTGAAACGATAAAACAAGTAATAAGTGAAGTTATTTCAGAGTTGGAATCAATTACAACAATTAAAAAGGAACAGGAGTATGCGCTAGCGGAGCTCATCGGACGAAAATACGTGTTTGTTTGCCGTTCTTCCGACTGGCTGCACTGTGATGACAGATGTTTTGCTACACTGATGATTGGTTAGAGGAGTCTCCTGCCCACTTTTCAAGCTGCCCAAAGTCCAGACTCATATTGTGGGAAGAGTAGAGTGAGCGAATGCACAGTATGTGCTAGATTGCCAGGCTAGCCAGTGATGGCCAAAGGACTCAACCCGGGCCCGGTATACTTAGCTACTGTCAGTCAAACTACAAGGCAAAGTTACTCCGTCAAATGTGTTATTTTCAGGTGCATAAATCGCACAAAAACAAAGCCCCCCTCTGCCTGTTCAGGCCCTTTAAGAGAGAGAGAGATGCTGGTTGGAGAGGACGGCGGAGAAACACAAAAGCGCCACGCTAATGGATGACAAGCTAAGCAAGCCCCACACAGACAGAACTAATCGATCTCCCAATCAGTCGTGCATCCTCCGGGGCCCCCCGCTACACATTCCTAATGAGCTAATCCATTTCACTGAGCTCCGCTGAGAGTCCCGTCGTGCTGTTGGGTGTAAAGCTTCAAAAGTGATCGTGGCACTTATGAGTTATATATAAGCTTTTTACGTTTAAGGCCTGATTTATGTAACGCTAGCAGTAAAGGATTTATACGTGTGTTTGTTTGTTTGTGTGTGTGTGAATGCGCATCCACGAGTGGTGTGTGTGAGTAAGGATTAATCTGAGTTCCCAGAAGTTCTTTTTAGTGTTGATTTAACTCCGAGACTGTACAAATGGAACCAAGGGCACCATTAAACTGGTCCATTTGGTTATACTCTCAGAGTTACAGGCCCGTAAGGGTCCGTGGTGGGGACCCACTGAAACGGCCCATAGATAGACGGGTGGGTCAAGAGTTAGCCTTGCAACAGCCAGACTCTCCCAGGGGAGAGTCTGGGAGTTCTCCATAGACAACGCATTACACGATGACGTAGTTACTCACTTTGACTGACAGGTCCAGTCAGTAGTCATCAGCACATCAAAACATCGTCGGGAGAACATAAAATACGTCTTTTCCAGACAGAAATTCCAAAGGTGCAAACTGTTGTTCGTTTTTAAGTTGTGAGATGCTGTTGATTTCAGATAAAACTTCGCTTAATGCAGCTTTTATTTGCGATTTGTGAACTCACGTCGGACATGGGGTCCGCCATGTTTGTTTTTCAAAATGCGAGAGCTGTAGCAGCCGCACGACCAATCAGGAGCGGTGTGAGGCGGGTTCGCTCGAAATGCAGCCTTTTGATTGGACATTAGAAATCCAAGTTCTAATAAAGAGGCTCGATGGGAGGGACACCAGACCGAGGAAGGAAGCACATTGGTGATGACGTAGCTCGGGATGGCTTGCGAGGCTAGAGAAGAGTGGGGGAGAGGTGTTTGCTGATGTCCTGAGTTAAGCTGAGTTACTGTACATGGGACATCCTGGAGCATTGTACCAAATACAGCAGTGGTTCTCAACCTGCGGATCGGGACCCCCAGGGGGATCCCCAAATTATTTTGGGGGGGTTCCCAGATGATTAGCTTAATGTGAAACAAAACCAACAACAAGTTTAAGTCTATATAACACATTTCTAAAGTGACAATTTAAGGACGTTTTAATACCTCTGAAATGACAAATTAAACATTGGCCAAATTGTCAAATATTAGAGGCTGAAACTGTGAAAAGAGCAGATCTACATGATCTGTTATTTTCACAACAGAACTGTGTTATACACAATGGAATGCCTCAATAGTGCTTGTAAGGGTGGGGGGGTCCCCAGTTAAAATATGATTATTTTGGGGGTCGTGGCCTGAAAAGGTTGAAAACCACTGTACTACAGTATACCAGCTTAATTCATCAAGGAGACCTGAAGTCACACCACCCGGCCTATGAATGATTACACAGTAAAATATTGTTAATGGACCCTAATGTATTTCTAAATAATGGACTGTGTGCCTGTGTGGGATGTAAAGCAGGGGAATCAGCATTCAAATGTTCTGCTCCCAATTCTTTATGCAAATGCAAGAAAATAAACATGTAAATGCCCGGTTCAAAATCCCATCTGTTCATTTCACGGCGTATAGAAACACGAGTGTGAGTGAAAAGGTTGACCTTTATATGCTGTAGTCCCAGCATTCATCTGACCCTTTATAGGTCAATGTTCACACCCTTTGAACACTCTAGACTTTTTGCTGCGTCGTAGACGCTTAGTCAGACCACATCAATGGAATGCACTCGGCCACAGAATGAAGGTAAAGCTGCAAATGAAGGCGTCAAATGTGCGAATCTGAACTGCAACAGGCCTGTAGAATCTTCAGCGTGTAGATGTTTGATGCATGAGAGGAGAGAAGCGATCCAGCAGAACTACTAGTAAGACGCCTTTCAGGGTCAATTTTTGGCCATCTGGCCAGTGATCTATATAGGACCAGTTAGTTACCCATATATGGAGACACCTGGTACCCATATATGGAGATCCATGTACTGTATAGGGAGATATGCTATGACATCTGACATCAAACCCTTTTATGCCCATACATGGAGATCTCTGTCTGTAGAACCAGCCACACAGATATGGGCTGTCTTGGCCATCTGTCTTGGCCGTATATGGATTCTGTTAGTGTGGTTTGTGGCTGATGTGGCCTCCATACATGGGCATTGCCATATGAAGTCCTGTTAGATGCGCTTAATATTGATGACATCAGGGAACTCCATATATGGGCACAAAAGGGATTCTGTTAGTGTGACATCACAGTGACGTCAGAGCATGATGTCAGATCGACAAACCCATAGAACCACAGTGTCAGGCGTGACTGACAGACAGATAGAGATACACACATACGGACAAGCTGTGACTGTTCACATACTAAAAAAAAAGACATGTCATTTTACGCTTGGTTGCGCTCGGGTGTTGTGCTCTGAAAATAGCAGATCTACAAGCTGACACACACTGCGACGGTATTATTAATAATAAGGCCACAGGCCATAACTACATTTAGTCAACTAAAACTAGACTAAAACCTTTCCGATGACAAAAAATATATGTACTGTATATTCAAAAGACTAAAACTAAATCAAAATTAGCTGTCAAAATGAACACTGGTTGAGTCAAAATAGCTACTAGTCAAACTGCTGTGTCGTGTGGCGAAATTAAGCCCACGTACAAGCTCACCATTTTGGGGGGCTTAAGTTAAGAGAGGAGGGAGGTATAGAGAGAAGAATACATGGCAGACATGGAGAGGAGAGGAGAGGAGAGGAGAGGAGAGGAGAGGAGAGGAGAGGAGAGGAGAGGAGAGGAGTGATCGTGGATTCCATTGGCTGGATGTGTGAGGTTTGGGCAATTCACATCACGTTCATTTAGACTGTGTCACTATCCCATCCCCCCACCAAAACCCTCTCTCTCTCACACACACTCACACACACACACACACACACACGCACACACGCACGCACGCACGCACGCACGCACACACACACACACACACACACACACACACACACACACACACACACACACGCACGCACAAAGAGCCTTCACTCTGCTGTATTGGGAAAAGGGAAAAGGTGTGGATTCTCTTCGTTTTTTTGGGGGGGAGGAGGGGGGGGCGGGATGGTAAAATAGAGAGATATGTCAAGGAAGTGAGTTGATGGAAAATGGATGATGGGGTGGAGGGAGGGAAGGAGGGGGGGGGGCTAACGCAGGAATGGGAGAGAGAAGATGGAGAATCAGAGAGATGGGTGGGGAGAGAGAGAGAGAGAGAGAGAGAGAGAGAGAGAGAGAGAGAGAGAGAGAAGGAGAGGTAGAGGAGGAGGAGGGGGTTCATATTGGGGAGGGGGTTGGGTGGGCAACCGGCAGAGAGAGAGAGAGAATAGGCTATGTGATGGTTGTTTCCATGGAGACCGTCTCTCTCTGTCTCCCACACACACACACACACACACACACACACACACACACACATAGAGACAGAGATGCCGCGCTAACGTGTTTACATGTGTGCGCTTGAGCGCGCACGCGCGCGTGTGTGTGTGTGTGTGTGTGTGTGTGTGCGTGCGTGCGTGCGTGCGTGTTCATGTGTTTTGTGCATGTAAATTTGTCTTTCTGTACAGGAAGACATGTTTGAGGAATATAAGCATGTGTGCCTGTGCGTTTGTGCTTGTGAATGCATCTTTATGTGTTTGTGTTTTTCCATGGTAGGCCTATAATAGCATGGTATATAGAACCTCCATGGTATATAATAGCTATTATAGCCTACCATGGATGGATATACTATAGCACCTCTATGGTACATAACAGGATTTAATATAGATATAGAACTTCTATCCATAATAATGGACTATGTAAGAGAAGCACCACTAGCTACAGTACACCTGCCACAGCAACATGTTGTATTCATCATGTCATCTTCCACTGTAGATTGAGTTCCCCCGGCCTATAATCACATTTCAAATTTAATTATGGATTTCTTAACGACTTAGACCCCATTGACCAGGGTCTATACTTGGTCCCCTCCCTTTTCCCTCCACAGTGTGGAGAATTTACACCAAAATCTACACCAAAATCTCCCAAATTCTGGGATGCTAGGGTTTATGTGGCTGATGTCAACCTTATTATAGCCTACATTTTATGGATATCAGGCTTTAGAACCAATTCATGGTGACAGTAGGCTAACTGCTGATAGATAAGCCTACCTGGGATGGGGGCCCGCTGACGTTCTCCACACCATCGTAATAATGCTTTTCTGTAGCCCGTCATACCTGGCTGCACATATATACCTGCTGCTTTCTGATGCTTTTCTTCTCTCTCTCTCTCTCCCTCTCTCTGTCTGTCCCCTATATTTTTGAGAGGTGCAAACCGCTCCTACATCTGGTTCCGGACTGTCATTGGTCATTGGTGTCTGTTTGTATATCGTCGTTGTCGGGTGGAAACCTTGTATGTCCAAAACCGCTTGTTTTTATCATTAGATAAAATGAACTAAACTAGTGAAAACAGCCGATCTACAAGCACACAACGCCTCGCACCGCGAGGCGTTGTGTGCTTGTAGATCGGCTGTTTTCACTACTTTTGTGCGACGGCCTTGTATGATGAAGCAGGGCTTTACTTGGTGAAAAAACATACACATTTGAAACTTGGAGATACAAGGTTTCTGCCCGACAATGACGATATGTATATGGCCAGGGTCACATTGGCCAAGCCTCACGGGAAGCTTAATGACATTAACTCATAAAATGAGTTTTCACCCACTGATTTACACTTTAAAGTTTAAACCTGTGTGACAATCAAAGTGATTGTGATTCTAAGCAAGGAGTCAGTCAGGACACTTCAGGTTGTATAGTTGTGTAGGCTATTAACCTACTGTAGCACAGGCTGCCTTTATTGGGGCCATATTATATGTCACACAAACCATTTAAATGATGAAGCATATGGTTGGGTTGACTGCTATATGGACGCATGAATAATGGTGTGTGGGTGCGTCCGTGTGCGTGTGCGTGCGTGCGTGTGTGTGCGTGCGTGCGTGCGTGTGTGTGCGCGTGCGTGCGTGTGTGTGTGTGTGTGTGTGTGTGTGTGTGTGTGTGTGTGTGTGTGTGTGTGTGTGTGTGTTTGTGTCACACATCATGCATGCATGTTTGATGGTTAGTGTGTGCATGTCCATGCATCATGCATGCATGTGATAGTGCGTGATCGTGTGCGCGTGTGTGTGTGTGGGGTGTGACGGGCATGGCGAGGGGACTGTCGCGCCTGGCTCCTTTGGATGGGGAGATGAAGTGGAGGAATGTGGCATGGTCAGGAATACTGTAAACAACACTGCCACCTGGCGGCCACAACAAGTCCACTCAAAGTACCATGCGTTTCACCTGTTACATGTAATATGAAATGTCACATTTAGACACACTGTTGTTGCAACTTCAAACCTTCTCATGTCAAGGACCCCCCAAATTGACACTTATTAGCCCGTGGACCCCCCTTTTGAAAATATATGCCAGGGACCCCCATAAGAGAAGATTTGCATGGCTATAGCAGTGATTTCCAAACATTTTTATTTCAAGGACCCCCAGTTTGACATGCATTAGACTATTCAGACCCTTATGACATTTCTGTCTCTGGGACCCCAATTTATATTGTAAAAACTCAGAGAGTGTACAACCATTTGGTTCCATTTATATAGGCCTACTCTCTGAGTCAGTTACATACCCATAACTTATGGTCCTGTTTTTACACTCTCTGAGTAACCCATAAGGGTCCATTTGGTTCTTAAAACTATCATTTAGCTGGGGACCCCCTGGAACTCTCTCAAGGACCCCTGGGGGTCCTCGGACCCCACTTTGAGAACAAATGGCTACTTCATGGTCATCATAATAACATAGAAGGCCTAGCTATCATCCATGGTAGGCTTCTATGTGAGGCCTAGATTTTAACTTAAAAAATAAATATACAAATTATAAATGTTATTATTTATTGTAGCCTAGACAGCCTATATATAGGCTTATTGTAGGCTACATGTAGCGGACTAGTGCACGCCACGCACATGTCATGCACACACACATTTTGACATATGGGCAGGGCTTAAGCGGTGTGTTAATTGATCCAAGTAATCAAGTGCTACAAAGTGTATGACTTTTACAATATACAATTCTGTTTATGCACAATATGCAATCCTCATGGTTCTTTTGCTGCTTATTATCCTAATAATAGTAGGACGACAAGTAAGCACATTTATTTGTATAAGACACAAAACAAAAGGAAGGTGCAAACTAAACTCCAAACAGCCCAAAATAAACTAATTAGGGTCCTACTTAACCTTCCCTATCAGACTCACCTCACCGCTACTCACCAGTTAAGAGTGGGGTGGCTCAGAGTAGATGACAGAGTACAGCAACTTGCAATGGGCCTGGTGTACAAGATACACTACACCACTATGATACCCAAGTACCTGTCAAAATACTTTATAAACATTAAGGATGTCCATAATTACAACACCAGAGGCAGTGCCACAGATCACTTTCAACCCAGAGTCAAAACCAAAAAAGTGTCAAACTCTTTTTTCTGCTATACCACCAAAATGTGGAAAGCCTTACCGAAGGTCATAAAGGAGTGTGGATCACTAGCATCCTTTAAAATTGCCCTGAAAAACCACTTACAGGCAGCAGCCGTTCGCAACTGGTAAAAAAACTAACCTAGCCCAACCCTACCCTCCCCTGCCCCTTCTTTGTATATGGGTCAGTGACGTGACGCCCCAAAAAATGTGTTTTTAAAAAAACTTTAAATTGCAGGCATAAAAGTTATTTACTTTTGTTCTACTCACTCTCAACCTTATGGAAATACATTTTGTTTTTAGATATGTTATTGGAATCAGACTTTATTCAGCAGTTTGTTGTACTTGTGCCTAAAATCGTCATATGGTGTGACATGAAAATAATTGTTCATAAAATGAAAATGGAGTACATCTTTCTTAAGTTACTCACTTTATCAAAGTCCTTTATCATAACTAACCAGTGATCCACTATAGTTTTTTGAAAATTAATTATATCTGTATATTTTTTTCATAATCGACACTCTGTGTGAGGCCCATGTTCATGATCTTACAACATATTTTAAATGTATTCTGTCAAAACTTTCTCTAAAATTACACAAATATTTGTGACTCTTCCTGATAATATTCTCTATGTAATCCATAAACATTTTTTTGGTTTAATCATTAATAAAGGTATGATTTCTCACTATTTGGAATGTCACACCAAATGATTTAGTGTCACACCGTATGATCATATCTTCATGTGTCAAAGCAAACTGTGTTTTAACCTACCTATTAGTGAGTACTGAACTTTACTGATTGATTAAACAATTACCCAGGATAACATGGCCTTAATATTTCTGAACAGGATATTATTGTAGGGCTTTAACATGGGATAAGAAAGAATTGTAGTAGTAGATGGATGATGAGGATGTGCACAGGAATGCTACGCACACCTAAGTCTTCTGCCGGCCCACGGCAGAAGGATCCTAAAGGGACAATAAGGCGCATAGCCACACTTGGAGCCAAGGCATTGAAGGCAACATTTTATTAACACCAATTAGTGGAAACAGAACTCAGCATTCAGGTAAATTGCTTTTTTCCGAAGTCTCCTGAACTTGAACACAGCATTTTGTGTTGAACAAATGTAATTAGGAATCATGACATTACTCTCCACTAGCTAAAGAGTGCTGGGTTGCGCAACTCTTAAAATAGCTGATCTACAAGCTCTCGCAGCACAACGTGTTGAGAGCTTGTAGATCAGCTATTTTCGCTAGTTTTGTCTCGGGTCCTACCTTAACACTGTCCACTGTCCAGTCCAGTGAGTGAAAGTACAAAAGTATTAGATCAGATTAGATTATACATTTAGACTGTATTGTACATCAGCCAGTCGTATTTGGTGAGGGTAGCAAACCGGCTGCCTTGTTGCGGTTCTGCTATGCCACAGACAACCTCCTGCTCTTCGTAGAAAATGCAGTCTCGCCCCTTTGGCTCCTCTCTCCTTGCTGGGTCATTGTTTAGTTTCTCCCTGTACTTTCTCGTTCTCTCAGCACTTGTCATATTCCAGCTGACAAAAGAAAATGGAATGTATAGTTTAAGACAAAGAGAAAATATTGTTTAGATTGAAACAATATGTTAAGGTTTCTGTGAAGGGGTTTCTGCTCTGTCTGATGAATTTGAAGTATCACTGAATGAAGCTAAATTTCATTTTATGTAAAAATGTTTAAAACAAATGTTTAAATGTACAAAAGAAACATGGAACTTTGTTATTTGTTGTTATATCTGTAGTTAAATACAGTATAAATCATATGGTGTGACAGTCAAGTCATATGGTGTGACAAGCAGACCTGTCACACCATATGATTAAGTGTCACACCATATTACTGTTTTCTCCATTTAGGTTTACCTTGAGGCTACTATGTACACATTTAGCTATAACAAAGCAGCCTAGATCTACATGGAAATATGACCAAAACGTCAAATAACTTAAGCTTTTTTTAAAGAAAAGGTGTCACACCAAAAGACATCCAGAATGGTGAGTTTGTCAACGTTTCAACAAGATGGCATTTCATGAAAATGTTAAAATCATAACTCACCTCAGACACCTGTCTTGCAGTTGTGCTGGGAGTGCTGAATAGCCTTACAGAAGAAGGACCTCTCTAGCCAATAGGTGTCCAAATAATTGCCTGTTTAATTTTTCCAAACTAGTGTCACACCAAATGATTTTGGGTTGGGGGACAAAATGTTTTTGATCAGAAATGACTGAAAACATTATGCTTTGACTTTGAAAAGATATAGGCTCAAAATAGACATTCTTTTTAGCCTAAATTCATTTTCAAATGATTTTTAGCAATTATTTTTCTTAGTTTTATTCAAGTTCCCACTTTGAGAAACAAGGTCAGGACAGTCACACCATATGAGTTTTGCCATGTTTGGTTGAAGATTCTGAAGAAATGAGGAATGAAATGTTTTAATCTTGAGTAAGTTCACATAAAGCTTAATGTCCTGCACAATATTCAGAAGGTTTTTGACAAATATATTTTTTATTTATACATGTTTGACACCGAGGACAGCGAAAACGTTACGTCACGTCACCCACCCATATAGGCCTACTGTTTGTTTAGACTTACTGTTTTCTTTTTTGTTTTTATTTACATATCTACTGCATAGTACTGTGTTCTATTTGTCTGTCATTCAATGTTATATGAGATACTTCAATGGTTTCCAGTGGAAATAAGCTTAGTCTTTTCATGGATCTCCTTTTAGTAGGGGCGGCATAGCTCAGGGGTAGAGAAACTGGTGAGTTAATGTCGAAGGGTCCTTGGGCAAGACTCTGAACCCCTAATTGCCTCCGGTGAGTAGGTTGGTGCCTTGCATGGCTTCCTCCGCCACGGTGTATGAATGTGTGTGTGAATGGGTGAATGTAATGCACAATCTATGTAAAGCGCTTTGGATTAAAAGCGCTATATAAATGCACCATTTACCATTTAGTAGACCTTGTACCAGTGAACTGTACCGTCATGAAACTGTACCTTTTCCTATGCAAACTTCTAATAAAGTCTTCAATCAATCAATCAAGCAATGGCATGTTTTCCCTATTTATCATTATGGGTCAGAGTAATGACACCCGATGACCACTAGAGAGAGCTCTACGCTCAAATAGCATTCTATATTAAATAATTAAATAAAATTCTGTATAATTAAAACCAACCCTTTGCCAAGGCCTCAACATTTCACTGTGGTTAATACCAACTGGCAAGCGCAACAAACACCACCTGTAGCCTTTTACTTCAGTTTTTTTGTGGTGTTAATCCTTTTAGCTGACCTTGTAGCCTACCAGTGAACTGTATTATCATGAAACTGTAGAGTAAGGTGGGGTAAAAGGCCCCCCCTAAGGAAAATGTCTATTTTATGACCAATTAAAATACATTTTGATATTAATTCAGTATGTACATGTTAACAATGCTTTACCCAATACACCTATATGGGCATCATGTTGAAAAATTAGATACATTTGATTTTATAGTACAAAAAGAAAAACATGTAAAAAGGGCCTATTGCCCCACTACTGGGGTAATAGGCCCCCCTCTATGGGGTAATAGGCCCCCTTCTATGTCCTGGAGCAGAATAAGTGCTACAATCATGAAAATTGCCATGAGCATTTTCCATGGGTCACTTGACAAGATAATTGTCAGAGGAATTTGAATTTTCAAGATGGTGGCCATTTTTCAAGATGGCTGACACCTTAGTGGAGCAGTTATGTGATATAATAGTTTATTTGGTGATATAAGTATGAAAATTGGCATGAGCAGTCTCTGTGGGTCACTTGACAATTAGCCACCCACAGCTACTTGAAATTTCAAGATGGCGGACATTTTTCAAGATGGCCGACACCTTGTGGAGCAGTTAAGTGATATAATGGTTTATTTGGTGCTCCACTAAGGTGGTGGCCATCTTGAAAAATGGCTGCCATATTGAAATTTCAAGTAACTGTGGGTGGCTAATTGCCAAGTAAGTCTGGGTTTCCGAGGCTAATTGCCAAGTGACCCACAGAGACTACTCATGCCAATTTTCAGGCTTGTATCACCAAAATACCCAGGGGGCAAAGGAAGGTGTGCTGCATTTGCCCTGACATAAAAAGTTGTCCACCAGAAATATTATCTATGACCCAGTAGGATCACAACCTATATGGACAACCCGGTCAATTTGTACAACAAAGTCCAATATGGCCGCCTCAATATTAACCCCCCATTAGTTTTAATGGGGGGTGAATAGGGCAAAATGTTAAACTGAGGGATATTTCCACGAAACTTCACAGGTTGATCAATGGTATACATATGAACATTTTTATGTATTGCAAGTTTCCATGAAATCCAATATGGCCGCCACAATATGGCCGCCATAATGTAAGGACCCAGAAAATAGGTTTTGCCTCTAACTTCTGAACCAGATGAGCTAGAAACGCAAACTTGGTGTCTATTTCATGGTGTCTGACCATGGGAGACTCAATGGAATAGCTAATTTTTATTATTGGGTGTGTCTGGACCTTTATTGTGCATATTTGCAAGATGGTGGACTCCCAAAATAGAGCTTTAACATAATTTCTACCATTATTGTTGACTGCTTTTGCAAATACAAGCAATATGAATCCATTTGCTAAGATTTATGGCACAGAAGGGACTTATACCTGTATTATTCTTGAGTTTGCATGTTGTCAAAATGGCTGTAAACGAGATATTATATTTACTGTCCGATTCTACTGTATGTAGTTGTAGCAAAAACTTCAGATAAAATCAGAGACCAAAACAATGTATCTTAGAAATTATTTTTTTATTTAAAAAAAAGAGAGATTATCTCAATGAAATGAATGCAACTGCCTTTTTGGGTCTTTCATACATAGACATGCACATGTTTTCCAACAACTTCAGCTTCAGGGAAATTATAATGAACACATGATTAAAACAGGCTGCATTATAATGCAAATAATTGCTAGTCACTAGTGATGCGCGGATAGGCTTCTGAAGTCATCCGAATCCATCCGCGCAAATTCATTATCCGCCCATTATCCAACCGCATTAATTATATCATCCAATTTATAAATCCGCACCATCCTCATCCGCAACTTCAAAAGTATTATTATTATTATTACCCTTATTATTAGGCTAATATTATTTTCTGGTAGGCTATTCCCTGTTAGTTTTCTTAGTTGTGCGATCACAGAAATGCATTGATCTAGCCTACGGAATGTCTCCGTTCGTCTTTTTTTCTTTTTTTCTTTGGAGTCGGTGCTGCGCGTCGATGCAGACAGACATGCAGGCAGACAGAGTCAGACACACGAGAGAAAGAGAGAGCGAGGGAGAGAGCGAAAGCGAGAGGAACACAACTTAGTGGGAAGTTTAACTTACCTACTGTACAGTACTTTACAATATGGACTATGGATGGAGAGATTCACTTTTAAGCGCAGCGCGACAAGAGGTAATGATGAGTGCGACGATGCATGCCGTGATGCCGTTTAAGTGGACACAGCTGTTTAGTTTTATCGTGGACTGCACATTGCCTCATGAAAAATGATGGTTACTTTACAAAGTATACAAAATAACACACACTAACACAGACACAAGCATACCTAGATTTCGCTTTTTATTGATAGATATATTAGGCCATCATTTATTTCCTGCATTATTTCATCCGCGGATATCCGAAATTAATTAATAATTATATTTGATTGATCCAAATCCGACTGCACCGCGGATCACCGCGGTCCACCGCGGCTAAAACCGCTATCCGCGCATCTCTACTAGTCACTATCACTGTCATGTGTACCTATCCTGCTGCATCTTGTCTCCAGTCCTTGGCAACGACACCCCAAGTAGCATGCAATTCCCTTCTTCGCACATGAAGTTCAATCACCCGAGAGAGACTTAGAGTAGAACCGCTGCTCCTTCACTTGGAAAGGAGTCAGCTTAGGTGGTTCGGGCATCTAGTACGGATGCCCCCCGAGCGCCTTCCTAGGAAGGTCCTCGATGCACGTCCCACTGGGAGGAGACCCCGTGGCAGACCTAAGACCAGATGGAAGGATTATATATCCAGACTGGACTGGGAACGCCTCGGTATACTCCCAGAGGGAGTGGAGGAAGTTGCGCAGGATAAGGAAATCTGAAAGTCTCAGTTGGAACTGTTACCCCCGCGACCCGATTCCGGATAAGCGGTTGAAGATGGATGGATGGATGGCACATGAACAGTTTTTCTGGCAGCCTTTGATACAGCTACATGATATTGCCTTGTCCATTGATATAGGCCAGGCTGGCTCTGTAGATGTACAGGGGACTGCCTTCCCATCACTGAGAGACCATCCATATTCAGTGAAGCAAGGGATGTCTGGCTTCGCGATGTGTGCAGTTTTATCTATTATGGCTGCAAGAGCAGCTCTTTTCAGGTGCAGGCCAAAGGCATTTTCTGTAGGTGGCAGCAGCTTCAACAGGGTTGATCGGTTATTTAGGAACTTGTACACTCTCAGCTTTGCCAGGTCAAAGTCCTCCGAATGGTCAGCTTTTGATGCATATACAGCTATTGTGAGGTCTCTAGCCTGATTCTTGACATCCTCTGAGAGGGAATAAGAGGAATTTTCACCAAACTCCTGAAGTGCAGGGAGATCTAGACCCATGCTGGTCTTGAACCATGCCTTCTTTCCAGTGAAAAAGGGATAGCTGGTGGTATCTCTGCCACTCGGGCTGTGAATAAAGGGCAGGGCACGACACTGTGCGAGTCCAAGGGCTGAGACCATGTGATGGATAGGAAGATATGCATCCTGCTCTGTTCTCACCCACAGCTCTGGAAGGTCTAGGAGGTGGGTGGCAGCATGATATAGATGCCTATATCATGCTGCCGCCATGGGAAGGCAGTCCCCTGTCCATCTACAGAGCCAGCCTGGCCTATATCAATGGACAAGGCAATATCATGTAGCTGTATCAAAGGCTGCCAGAAAAACTGTTCATGTGCGAAGAAGGGAATTGCATGCTACTTGGGGTGTCGTTGCCAAGGACTGGAGACAAGATGCAGCAGGATAGGTACACATGACAGTGATAGTGACTAGCAATTATTTGCATTATAATGCAGCCTGTTTTAATCATGTGTTCATTATAATTTCCCTGAAGCTGAAGTTGTTGGAAAGCATGTGCATGTCTATGTTTGAAAGACCCAAAAAGGCAGTTGCATTCATTTCATTGAGATAATCTCTCTCTTTTTTTATATTTTTTTTAATAAAAAAAAATGTTCTAAGATACATTGTTTTGGTCTCTGATTTTATCTGAAGTCATTGCTACAACTACATACAGTAGAATCAGACAGGAAATATAATATCTCGTTTACAGCCATTTTGACAACATGCAAACTCAAGAATAATACAGGTATAAGTCCCTTCTGTGCCATAAATCTTAGCAAATGGATTCATATTGCTTTTGCAAAAGCAGTCAACAATCATGGTAGAAATTATGTTAAAGCTCTATTTTGGGAATCCACCATCTTGCAAATATGCACAATAAAGGTCCAGACACACCCAATAATAAAATTAGCTATTCCATTGAGTCTCCCATGGTCAGACACCATGAAATAGACACCAAGTTTGCGTTTCTAGCTCATCTGGTTCAGAAGTTAGAGGCAAAACCTATTTTCTGGGTCCTTACATTATGGCGGCCATATTGTGGTGGCCATATTGGATTTCATGGAAACTTGCAATACAAAAAATGTTCATATGTATACCATTGATCAACCTGTGAAGTTTCGTGGAAATATCCCTCAGTTTAAAATTTTGCCCTATTCACCCCCCATTAAAACTAATAGGGGCTAATATTGAGGCGGCCATATTGGACTTTGTTGTACAAATTGACCGGGTTGTCCATATAGGTTGTGATCCTACTGGGTCATAGATAATATTTCTGGTGGACAACTTTTTATGTCGGGGCAAATGCAGGTTTCCCAAAAAAAGGCTGGTTTGCCCCCTGGGTAAAATAACCCTTTATATCACATAACTGCTCCAATTAGGTGTCAGCCATCTTGAAAAATGTCTGTCATCTTGAAAGTGTCCATTTCAAAGTGACCCATGGAAACTGCTAATGCCAATTTTCACGTTTGTATCATTAACTGAACGATTCTGCCAAAAATAAGCAGTTATTCTCTCCATGGGGCAAAAAGCCTCCGGGGGCTTCTTACCCCACACGAGGGGGGGGCCTATTACCCCAACGCTGTCATTGCAAAGAGTGTCATCTTAAATCTTAAACCTTTTTTATTTTTTAATTTTTTTAAGTTGATAATTTATCATAAGGCCTTCCTAATGATATACAAAAAATAAGTGAAGAGGTTCAACTTATTTACACCGAGTTTGGAACATTTTCACAGTGACAAAGAATTAGATCAGTTTATCTTAAATGTGTTTGATTGAGAAAGTTATGACCTGGATTAAGGTGAGACAATGAAATTTGGTATCCATGAAGAGCTAAGGATGCCAGGAATGTGCTGAAATCAAAATTTTTGACACCTTGTAGTTCTGTAGTCAAATACAGCTGGGGGGCTTATTACCCCAGGGGGGCCTTTTCCCCCACTCTACCCTACCTTTATATGCAAATGTATAATAAAGTAATCAACCAAACAATCAATTAATCAATCTATAGCAGACTATAGGTTCCCAATAACAATAGCTCTCTGCAGCCTCTCACCTTGTATTAAAAATGACTTTATTTTCTATTGATTACTCAAGCCATGGAGACTTGCAGTTCAATAATATTATTTTGTATTTGTCGCATTCCTAAGACAAAAAAATAATATATATTATAGTAAATGTGTCCCCTTTGATTCCGGATTGGGACCCAAATGCATTTGGGCCCCTATCCGGAATCAATGGGGGTACATTTATTGTAATCAAATTATTGTCTAATAGGAATGTGACAAAAACCAAAACATAATATGTTTTGGTATATTTTTATTATATATCAATAATACCAGTCAATAATATTATTATTGAACTCAAGTCTCCATGACGTGAGTAATCAATAGAAAAAAAGTCATTTGGGGGGTGAACTACTCCTTTAAAGGCTGATCAGTGGTTCTCAAACCTTTTCATGACAAGGACCCCCAAATTGATATATATTTGGCCACAGACCCCCATTTGAAAAGATACCGCATAAGAGAAGATTGTTACAGTTACAGCAGTGACTCACCCATTGTAATTTCAAAGACGCCCAGTCGCCCACTTTGACATGCATTAGGGCGGCAATGGATGCCCATTTCTATCTCTGGGACCCCATGCAGTCTACACTGTCATTATCAATGTCATCAATGTTAAATTGACTCTCCATTTGTGTGCTCCTGGAGTTATAGACCTTTAAGGGTCAAACGGGGACCCCCTGGAGGTCCCCGGACCCCACTTTGAGAACCAATGGCTCATATGACCCCCCCAGAGTGAAAAACTCCTATATGCTCAATTTCCCCTCCTAATTGTAAATGTAAATTCCCATCATGTTTGCGTCTTGCATTTCCTGTGTGTCAAAAGCAGAGGCTTTGCATAATGGATTATTTGTAGCAATGTGCAGAGAGGAGACCAGAAGCAGAGAGAGACAGCCGCTGATACGAACGACCTACGGCCTGGTCGCGACCTAGGCCACGACCTGGAGGTCGTAGGTCCCGGTTCTGGAGGTCGTAGTTCGCGGTACATACTTGTTAGGTCGCGGCCGGTCTAGTTTCGCGACCCCCGGCCGTGGTTGCGCCACCTCGGTCGTCCCCGGGCCGTTGTTGCGCGATCGGGCCGTTGTTCAGCGACCTGGGAAGTCCGCGGTCGTATTTAAAAGGTCTTTTTGCAGAATATTCTAGAGCAGCAGCGCTATTCAACCTTTTGAAGCTTGTGATTGGCTGAACCGGAGGTAGGAAGCGCTCCATTGTAGTCACTTGGACCGCGCGAGGTGCACCAAAACCTATCCTTAACCCTAACCCCAACTCTAACTCTAACCCTAACCTTAACCCTAACCCCAACTCTAACCCTAACCCTAACCCTAACCCTAACCCTAACCCTAACCTGCCGACACTGAGTAGCTAACCTGCCGACGCTGTTGAAAACGAGCGCTCCTTCCCTTAGCAAGCGTAGAGTTTCTAAACTCGCGTCCCTTCCCTTAGCAAGCGTAGAGTTTCGATCGCGGCGCTCCTTCCCTTAGCAAGCGTAGAGTTTCTAAACTCGCGTCCCTTCCCTTAGCAAGCGTAGAGTTTCGATCGCGGACTTCCCAGGTCGCTGAATTACGACCGAGATCGCGCAAAACCTCCAGAACCGGGACCTACGACCTCCAAGTCGTGGCCTAAGTCGCGACCAGGCCGTAGGTCGTTTGTATCAGCGGCTCTTGCTGGAGAAGACAGATGGGTGAGCAGTTAAAAGACACAAATAAATTGAACCAAACTACACAGAATCAATGGGCGGTGATTGATATTGTTAAAATGGCGATTTTTAATTTAATTTTGTAGCCTGTTGTTTGTAGCCTACTTAAACACAATGGTGGAAAAATTACTCACATTGTGTACTTAAGTAAAAGTATCAATACTGCAGTGTAGATCATACTGTATACTGTTACAAGTAGAATTCTCGTATTCAAAATGTTCTTGAGTAAAAGTAGGCTACTAAAGTATCTGCATCAGAATATACTTATATAATAGTGGTTAGTGTTACTATAACTAAAGTTTTCAAATAATTGTAGTGGAATAAAAGTACAATATTTGCCTCTGAGATGTAGTGGAGAAGAAGTAACGTTTTAAATACTCAAGTAAAGTAAAAGTACCTCAAAATTCTACTTAAGTAGTGTACAGTACTTGAGTTGTACTTAGTTACTTTACACCACTGCTTAAACATATAAGTATTCTTATAGCAAATTGCCAACTGGGTTGGCTCAGACTTTAAGCATCAAGGATTCAACAACAAGCCACCGATGAATCATCAATATGAATGGCCTCTATTTGTCTTGTTTATATTTATTTATATCAGGACTCAATGAATGATCATCTCTATAGCAGAGGAAGGCTGGTAATAGTATTTCACATGTGGTTCTCAAAGTGGAGTCTGCTAGGAGGGAATCCAGGGGGTCCCCAGAGAAATCTGTTACCGTGGCTATTTAAAAAAATCTAACCTCGGTTCGAAGTGAAGCGGTGAACTTTTATTCTATGTATTCTAGAGCTATGAACTCTGTATATATACATTCGGTTCGAAGTGAAGCGGTATGTGTTCTTGAGTTCCAGAGCTCAGAATTCTGAATTCTGAATTCTGAATGATTTTATCTGGAGGGCCGAATTGTCATGTCAAGCTTGACCAATCCTCAAAGTATGGTCTCATTGGACATTTTTAATCATCCAATCATCAGACCGGGACGGACACTACACACATATTCTGGACGTACAGGACAGATAAAATCTGTTCATTCTGGACTGAAATGACCATATATGGACGTGGGGGACACACATGGGACAAACACATTTACGGACAGATAAAACCTGTTCATTCTGGACTGAAATGACCATATATGGACGTGGGGGGCACAAGCCACTCCTTGGAAGCGGCTTTCAACGCTTCAAAAAATGCTGATATACAAGCTCACAGTGCGTCACTTTGTGCCACGCAATGAGCTTGCACATCTTCTATTTTTTTGTCGAAAAATGTGGAAAGTAGGCTATTTTCTGTCATTTTCAAATATTTTTGTAGGCTATAACCCTGGTACAAAACCTTTTCAGATGAGGTTCGGCAGCCAAATACATATCATATCAATTTGTGGGTCCTTGTAATGAAAGAGTTTGAAAGCCACTGCTCTAAGCAGTGCAGGAATTTCATGGAGGCCATGAAGGCCATGGCCGCTGTTGCCCCTCAGTTTTGCCTTGTCGTGCCCCTCAAACCAAAAGCATGACCTGAGGCCACAGTGGCCTTAATGCCCCAGCTGACTGTACCAATTTCTCCTCTGTCTCTTTCAATATGTAGACAGTAGACACGGGTGTCTCTTTCCTGTCATGTACTGTAGACACCAGTGTCTTTTGTTGAGAATATGAAATCTTAACTCCTCCGAGTCAGTGCAGGGCTGAGCATAGATTCATCAGATTGTAAATACATCACTTTATCTATTTCACTGCAGATTAGGTTATCACTTAAATTCAACAAACTCTTTCAATGGACTAAAATCTTGTTTTATTTGATGTCCTTCCTGCCCTGGTATTTGGCCTTTGTGCCCTAAAAAAATTGACAACACCAAAGGCCAAGTGGCCTTACCCCTAAAATGACGAAATTCCAGGCCTGGCTCTAAGGCTATGACAGTGGGTTTCAGGTGGACAAAGAGTCAAAGCACAGCTACTCCTGGTCAAATATATTACACAATTGCAAGTGAAAGTTATACTCAGTCAAATTTGTACTTGAGTTAAAGTACTGGGGAAAAAAACAATTTAAGTATTTGAATACTTAAAGCTGCATTATGTAACTTTCCTCCTCTACCTCGGATTTGAACCTTTGGTTTCCTGCGCTGTAATGTTTAGCATTGAGCTAATAGCTGCTTGCTCAGGGGATAAATTGAATCTTGACCATCAGGTCAAAATTTGTGTCAGATCTTGCATGTGACATGACCTTTGACACAAAATAAATGTCTCAATATACGTAAGGGCAGGGAAACAAAATACAATCACCCCAATTGTATCATTTATATTGTATTAACATACAGTTTGGACAAAATTACATTGTATTCTTTAAAATGTTTTACTTTTAAAATCAGTGGATTTCTGTAATAGGATTTTCCATGAATGTTCAAAGAAATATACAGATACTAGTGGAAATAGCAGATCTACAAGCTCACAAGGAGTCGCTATGATGCAATGTGTTCTGAGCTTGTAGATTTGCAATAGGGCTTGGGTTTCATAATTTACTTTTAAAAAATACAATTACTCAAGTAAAGTACAGACAGACTCAAGTACAGTAATCAACTGTCCACCACTGGTTTATAGTCACGTGGTTTGGGGTGCCTGCTGGCCTACTGGTCCAGGCGCATACCACATAGGCTCTGATGCCTGACAGCGGGTCACGGGTTTGAGTCCCGATCCTGGTGACCTTTGCTGCGTGTCCCTCTCCCATCTCTCTCCCCATTTCCTGTCAGTCTACTGTCCTATCAATAAAGGCATGAAAGCCACCCCCACCCCCTGCTTGGTTCTACAAAAGAAGTGTGACATGAAAATTAAACAGGCTAAACATGCTTATGAATGTTTGCCTATCTGAATGTTTGCTAACTTAACACACGCTGCCTTTAGCCGACTTCTCTAATAGCTCACACAAATCACGAGAGGAAGGTCAGGTCACACACGATTAAACCTTCCATTCCCTGTGTATGGAAATTAAGTCTTATCCTGTTTTCATGCTATCCAATAATTACACTGGCTTTAAATTACCTATGAAGTCTATGCCAGTCTAAACCTGATCAGAAGTGAATGTAAGAATCTTTTTGAGGAGTAGCGCTGTCACGATAATGACATTTTACCTGACGATTAATTGTCATTCAAATTATTGCGATTTTGGAATAAAAGAATACAAAGAAAATAGCCCTTTCACGCTTTGCAAACAAAGATTTGAGAATAGACAATCCACGTCATGGATGTGACACGTTTTGAGCTTGTAGACCAGCTATTTCCACATTTTTTGAAGCGGTTTGAAAATGTATGAACATTTCCATATTGATTGTGACAATTGTGCAAAAATAATTGTGATTATCTCAATTAATTCAGATTTGGCGATTATATAATAATTAATGGAGCAGTGGATTTGTTGTATGGCGGTCAAATCTGTATTTTATTACTGGAATCTACACACCGGCCTTTGAATATTTATGGACTCTTATCTGTCCGCAACAGCTTTGTTTATGTGGAGTTAATTCTACCGTTATACCTGCATGCCTTTGTAAGACCCTTACTGATTCATACGGTTATTGATCCCAGAGAGAAACTAAATTCTCATTTGGGTCTGAGGCTGAAAACTCTTTATGGCTTTTGCTACAGAGAAGGACGAGCATTGACTGGATCAATGTGAGAGAGAGAGGGGGGGGGAGAGAGAGGGAGAGAGATATTGCAACCAGACTCAAAAAGATGCCCAGTACTTTTAATAGGAGATACTGTTAGATTTATGGTATGGTGACCAGTCCGCTCGCCCAATTTCTCACTCGCCCTAATATTTTCTGCCGATCTCATGCCGACCGCTCGGTGGGGCGGTTCTTGTATTCTTGTATTTGCTTTTTACTGAGAATAAGGTTATAAATACGTTTAGAGTTAGACTTAGTTTTACTGAGGTTAAAGAGGTGGTGCCATAGTTTTGTACTTTTTCTGTTTTGTATGTGTCTATGGAGTTACAACATACTCTAATAGACCACCGGGTGTGGTTGTGATGTGCAAATTTGCCTTCCCTGTGTAGTTTTGGTTTCTTCCTGACAGCTGGAAGTCTCTGAGTCAAAAGGCCTGATCAAAAAACACTGATTTAATGAGATCATTAAATAATCCCCTCCCCTTTTCCCATACACCCAACACTATGGGTGTGGCTAACCTCAGCTGGGTTAACGCCCACCTGACAAACAGGCATACCTAATGAACTGGTGGGTGTGGACACATAACAACATAATTTTAACTCTTTCTGTACAATTTTTTGGAAAATAATCTTCCTCCTAGTATAATCATAATACCTGATCAGGTTAGTTTACAGAGGTTACGTTAGGAATACCAGGCAGAGACCGCTCTGCGGTTCCGCCGGATAGACACCCGAGGGGAGTGTGAAATTGGGTGAGTGGACTCACTGGACTGGTATTCTATGGCATGGGTTTTCAAAGTGGGTGACGGGGCACCCTGGGGTGCCGCGACGGCAGTCCAGGGGTGCCGCGAGATCATTTGATAATATTTGGAAATGTTTTGTATCATTTTAACAAAGTTATTTTCACTCGGTTCTAACCAAAATGGCTATTATCTCAACGTTTTCCTCGCAACATAATAACTAAAATAATCGTCACTGTCGTGCAGAAACCTCGTATCTCCAAGTTTCAAATGTGTACGTCTTTTCGCAAAGCAAAGCCCTGCTTCATCATATAAGACTGTCGCACAAAACTAGTGAAAACAGCCGATCTACAAGCACACAACGCCTCACATACAAGGTTTCCACCCGACAACGACGATATGCTATAAATATAAGGTGCTGGGAGTGAAAGTTATAATGTAGGGGTGCCTCGGATTAAAAAGAAAGTATTTATGGGGTGCCCTGAGACAAAAAAGTTTGGGAACCCCTGTTCTATGGTATTACCTGTGTTCAGTAAAGAGAAGTGAGCCGTGCAAACACAACACACATGCATCCTTGTATGGGCCGCTCTGTCCATGACGTTACTTTATGTGTATGAGCAGTGAGCACAGATCTCCATACATGGACATCAGTACTAATACATTTTGGCTATCCATGCATGGAGATCCGAACTTTCACAAAGTGAAATGTATGTAGGAGCAGTTTGCACCGCTCGGAAATATATAATGATTTTTCTAAATGATTCAATTAATAAAAAAGTTTATCCGGAAAAAAAGATGAAGAATTTTATATATACACAGATTACACACACACACACACACACACGCTATATATACACAGTATACGTATATATGGCTGTATATGGGAGGGTCCTTTACTAAATTAATTCTGGGTTTACACTTGTTAAAAGCATGTAAACCTCAAATTACACTCCATCATGCACTCCACACTATTGACTGTCTCGATTTTCACCTCTAATCTACTTTTGGTGGATTGAAGCTAAAATAAAAACTTGTATCTGTTTTGCCACTGGTCTCTCTGATGTGGTCCACTTCCACTAGCAGAGCTATAATGATGCAGCCGTTTCTGCCATTATCATCCCATCCAATGTGTGCTTATCACTTGTTATCAGCACATTGTAATGGTGAGAGTGTTAGTGCGCATGCGCCGACGCATTTTGACTCGAATATGTATCTACCCGCCACAGGAGACGAACCCGGACCGTATTCATCGCAGCCACATTACTCAACTCACTGAGCTACCCAGCAGCTGACCAAACCCCCCTTTTTGAAGCGGTGAAAGCCGCTTCCAAGGAGTGGCTTTGTCTGTCCCGTACAGTCTGTCCCATAGGCTTCCAAGGAGTCCCGTGTCCGTGTCATGTCCCGTGCATGCAGTATTGAGGATTGGTCAAGCTTCACATGACAATTTGGCCCTCCAGACAAAATCACTCATTCATTAAGAATTCATAAAGATATATAACTAAAACACATAGAAAGTATAGATCTAAAACACAGAATGTATAGATCTAGAACACAGATTTCATAGCTCTAGAACACTTGGAATGAAAATTCACCGCTTCACTTCGAACCGAGGTTTGATTTTTGGTAAAATGACGCCTAAACCTAACCCAAACCCTAACCTCAGTAAAACTATGCATAAACCTAACCAAAACCCAACCATGAATTACACTGAATCCGCATAAGGCAAGGCAGGTTTATTTGCATAGTTTATTTGTATATGTCCTTTAATCCTTGACATATTCTTAACATGATAGTAGGCTGGCTTTGTAATTGTGTTAACGTGGCTGTTGAGCTCAGGTTTGAGTCCACGAGTACACCTACATTTCTGGGGATTTTGGTTAAGATTTCGTATTGAAGCTGAGCACTGACTTTTAATCGTTCTTCCGTGGCCATTTGTGCCACACTTTTGTCTTCTTTGCAAAAACTGCAATTTGTGTTGAAGAGACGGACGGTCCGAGTACACAGTTGTAACCCAGGTACCTTTCACTAAGAGGTTTAAGAGGTTCATTGAGGTGTCTAGATTAGGCCTGTGGGAAGAAACCACAGATAAGTGTTGAATATTACAGATCTGAAGCCATTCGGTTTGAATTAAAAAAAAAGAAGCCTACTGGGAGAATATCAAGGCAGTGGAGGATCAGATCTTGTATAATGTCTCCCACATTTTTATTGTTAAGTACCAATCACCAATAAAAACCGTTTGTTTTTATTGTTTTTATAATATACAACAGCTTAAAAATTATAGCATTAAAATTGTGTCATTAGTGGGGTTGCTATATAGGCAACCAGACTATTGTTCTAGGCCCGAGAACTTTTATGTCACCTAAAGTAAACCTGTTTTCAGTTAAACGTTTTTGTTCATCTAAAGACAGCTGTCTTCATTCAACTTTTCTGTACATTTTAATCAATGTTTTTTGTAACCTTTTCTGTAACGACCAAAGTCTATTGAGTTCAGTGGACGTTTTCGGAAACCTTTTCTGTAACTTCAAAAGTCCATTGTGTTCAATGTAGCTTTTCTGTCCCTTTTCTGATTGGACAATATAATGTCCAATCAGACAGGAGTGGTCATGCTTCACTTGACATCACAATATCTAATATAAATGGTAAGACCGAATCCATTTCCCAGAGGATTCCTCGCGGCTCCTGTCAGTGCCACCAACCATTTGCAATTTCCCAGAATTGAAACTTTCTAGTTTTTGGATTGATTCTTTGTGGACGCACATGTCATGTACGAGGCACAGACTGCTTGTCAAACATTCTGATTGTCATCAGTGAAGAAGGTGGCAAAGTCATTATAGGCTCTGGTGTGGTGGATAGAAACAGCTACTGACACAGGAGGGTTTGTTAGCCTGTTGCCAGAAGCAAATACGGCTTGTTTTTGGTGATGTCCGAGAAGGAAAACCATCTTGCATTTGTCAGTTCCAATTGCGGAACATATCCTTTGTGAAGTGGATGTTAACTAACCCACTAAATGTAAGGAAGAAAAGGCCTCGGGGTGTGGAGCAGTTCGTCAGGAGGCTAGAGAAGTCCAGAGAACTCCGAGCAGCCGCAGTCGCTGGCTGCTTTCAGTGACACTTAAACCTAGATGTCTCTGATGGTGAAGCTAGCAGTAGGTCAAAGCTAAAAAATTAAAAAAAAAGTAAAATACTTGCTTGACATTTTTCATCAAATCTTTGGCCTCTACACTGTGTAATCTTCACCCAAGGCTGATGGGTTACTTTGCATCACACAAGGCATAAATGGCAGAGACCTGGTCATTCCATGTAGATCTGATCATCTTGGTTGAGCATCGTCTTTTATCAACCCGCCTTTGGTCAAGGGCTCGGACATCAGACCTTTCCATATTTCTATTGCCAGCTCTCCGATGTCCATCCTGGTTTCCTCCTTGTCCTTGTCCTCTGGCTCAGCCGCTCCTTTCACAGCGCTGTCCTCCGTCTCTTCTGTTCCCGGCACTTTCATGTTGTTGAGAAACCTGTACAAGGTGTTCATGTATTTGACACCCTTGTTGTACTCTTCCCAGTATTTGTGGTACATCAGTTGAACGTCGCTTGACTGCGTTATCTCCTGGTACAAATGCTTGACATGAGTTTCCAGAAATGCCTTGGTCTGTGCGTATAATGTGTAATGCTGGGGCGGCTGAGCAGAACACAGCATGTAAATGGTAGAAAGGCAGTCATTCCATGCAGCTCTGTCCACACGGTCATGCTTCAAAACCGCCTGTATTGTTGGCAGGATCTTGTTCCATGTCTCTGCAAAATCCACTTCCCGCGGCTTCAAGGACATCTTGTTGTTGTATTAGAATTGGGAGATAATTCACTCGTTTAAATAATCAAGTCAATCACACACAATTTGTAGTCACAGGTCTTCAATGAGGAAATGAGCTTTCTCTTATTTTACTCTGAACTTTTGAACAATTACCCAAAGTCTTCTGTTCTTTGCACAAACTCAGAGAAGTGAGCTATCGTACGATATATATATAGGCCTACACTGTGATACTGTATGACATCACTGGAGTGTGAGGGCAGCATCATGAATGCCGATTTGTGCCCAAACATTCTGCCCAAATTAGGTGCTTCGTGCTGGGCATGGGTAACCTGGCAACAACACTGTCAAAATCCATGTAGAGAACACTTCAGCAAAGTCCTCATAGTCCTCAATGGTGGAAATCATCAATCAACTGCAACTCCACCTCCTTGAGGGCATTAATAGGAGGTGGATGAGACCACTAAAGGGAATAATAGCTAAGGGTAGGCTAGACATTTCAACTGGTATCGTAGATACGAGCAGAGAGAGGGAGAGAGAGAGTGAGACAGACAGAGACAGAGATACATAATAGTGTAGATTAGAACAAACTGAAGAGGAAAAGATAATTTGTGGGATCTTTGCAAAAAGTAAGGTACAGTAGGTCAAACACTGTGTTTTATACTGGGTATATTCAGTCACGTTGCGTGATTGGGGGTTCCAGGGGATGGCAATTGCCACCCCTATCCATTCATCCTCAAAATGCATGTCTTTTATTGATGTGGTTGCCCTAACATGGCAACCAGACTATAGAACCTTTCCGACATTCTTCCATCTTTCCGGATAAACCTTATTTTGACACGCTACTCCTCCCACAGTTTTGGTGGCACGCACTTGGGCCATATGTCAAATCTACCGACTTCATCGGGACTTGTCTGCTTGCATTTTGCTAAGAGATACAGTATGTTATATATTAATTTATTAGTGAATTAATTTTCTTCCGTTGACTTGAATGGGAAAATGCAAAAATATTTGGGAAAAACATAGATGTTTGATGCCATAGACCACATGAGACTGATAGTACAGTATGTCCATATACAGTATGGGAATTCCAAGATATGGGCCTAATATTGATGACATCAGGGATCTCCATATATGGGCATAAAAGGGACAAGGACCGAATTAAGTGTGACTCGCGTCACGGCAACCACACTTGCAATTTCCCAGAATTGCACCTTTCTAGTTCATATTATCCTCCACCTCTGGATGTTTTTGAACGGTGCTAACCGCTCCTGCGTCTGGCTTTGTGTGTAAGTCCATTTGTCAGTAGGACGAGACTAACATCATAGAAAGTACGCAGAGAGCGACATCACTACAGCTGATGTCACGGACAGAATGGCCCATACAAGGAGTGTGTGTGTGTGTGTGTGTGTGTGTGTGTGTGTGTGTGTGTGTGTGTGTGTGTGTGTGTGTGTGTGTGTGTGTGTGTGTGTGTGTGTGTGTGTGTTTTCCCTTTGGTCGCAATTACTCTATTATTAAGAGATGGGAGGAGGTGGGATGAAAATGGAGGGTAAAGAGGAAATGGAAGTACGATCATGCAATGAGTGTACAGTATATTGACACATTTGTACCTGGTCCTTAAGGATATAAGGATATTATATAAAAATGTATAAGTGATGCTGAATTTGATTTAGCAGCATTGAAGAACGTTGAGCTAGCAAGGAAATAATGATCACGTTCTATTATTTCTTACTTGTGCTTACTTCTTGTTTTGAAATGTCCTTTGTTTTGTTTGACCTTTAATTGTTGCACATTTAATGGTGCCATGTTATTCATTAAAACATAGCAACCATGAATCACATTTACAAGTAGCCAATTTTGTTATGAATGCTAGTGTAGCCTTCACTTTTTCTTCTTTAATGCTACACCATTAGCAATTAGCAAATGAGACAAAATGTTTCCTATTGTCAATGAGATGCTGTGCTTCCATCCTGTGATCTCATACACACAGAGAGAGAGAGAGAGAGAGAGAGAGAGAGAGAGAGAGAGAGAGAGAGAGAGAGAGAGAGAGACTCTCTCTCTCTCTTGGGTCTGAGGCTGAAAACTCTTCATGGCTTTTACGCTAAATTAATCATTCTGGGTCCATTTTTACACTCGGGAAGTTAAAAGCATGCAAACCTTAAATTACACTCCATCATCCACACTATAATTATTGCCTCTCTCGACTGACACGTCCTCCAAGTTATTTTTGGGAGATTGAAGCTAAAATAAAAACGCGTGTCTCTCCTGTCACTAATACAGTTTATCACAGCCGTCTCTCTAACCAGCAGGCATGCAGTGTCCACTTCTGCTGGCAGAGATGTAGAGATGTGAACGACCTAAGTAGTTCACACTCATAATTTCACCTTTCCATCATGTATGACTCTGCACCCAGTCCTAAACACAAAACATGACAGACATGAAAATGAAACAGGCTTGATACTTATGAATGTTTGCCTAGCTGAATGTTTGCTAACATATTAACACATGCAGCCTTTAACCGACTTCTCTAATAGCTCACACAAATCAGGAGAGGAAGGTCACAGTCGACTAAACCTTCCATGGAAATTAAGAGGCCAGTCTAGTCCTGTTTTCAAATAGTGACCCTGGCTTTAAATGACCTATGAAGTGTTGATTTAAGGAATGAGGCCCAGGTGTGCCCCAAGCATACACACCTACTCCAATCTCTACTGCCACTCCCACAGTCATGATGCAGCACTGAAACCACTGACAGACCCAGTATGTGGCCCTTTGGCCAATGTGTGTGAATTTCATTTCTTGGACGTTTTGCATGATCCTCTACCAAGGTTCTACCAGAAATATGAAAAAAAATATGATATTACTACGGAAGTAACACGGCTGTAGGTCAAACAGGGCATGCGTTATACCTGTTCAACATTTTGCATTCAATTGATTGCTACAGTGCCACCCTTTGGCCAATGGTCATGGGATTTGTGTCCCTGACCCTTGACATAGCCCTCTACCATATTGCCCAGTTTCGTCAAAACCGACTGTACCGTAGAGATAATACAGCAATTATTCGTAAAAGTATAATAATAAAACGTAGAAACAACCTAAAAAACTAAATAATAGTCGACGGCAAAGAGTAGTAACATTTAAGTAACAACTTAAATGGTAAATGGTGCATTTATATTATAGCATCTTTATCCAGTGCTCTTTACAGTGTGCGCCACTGACATTTCTCGGGCTATTAGATGTCTAAAATAGGTCTTTAGAGTTTCTTTTAGACAGCTAGGCTTAGATTATACGTTGATTTGCTGTTTTTTAAGAGTCTGTATATAGACCGTCTAGTGCGTCTACAGGGGTGGGCTGGCCATCTGGCATACAGGGCATTTGCCTGGTGGGCTGGTAGGCTGGTAGGCTAGGGGTCTTGGGGGGCTGGTGGCAGTATAGTTTCGCAGAGTCTCAGTTTGGTGTCTGTGTCATGCTCTAGTATATAACAACCTAGCCTATATCCTACTGCATATTGAGCAATCAAATACAACTTGTTTGTCCAATTCTCAGATCAATATGCTTATTTTCCATTCATTAGCTAACTAGCCAAAGTTCTGACACATTTTGGTACTAATCATGTTCATACTCCGCTTGTTGGTGGTGAGAACTGTACGCTAACGTATACAATTTATGGATTGTGTAGTTATCATTTATGTTGTCTGTAAAAGTTGTGGTATTAAACGCTTGTGTATTTATATGTGCCGCCCTCGACCGGTAGAGTATCTTCGCGCGTGCTGGTTGTGGGGGCTCTATATATGGCCAATGAAATTATCTTGTTTCAGCGTCTAGCCGTCTAAAAAACATTCACTTTAGACCAGTTATAACCCAGTAGTTATCGTACTAATAGTCGACTATGGCTCACTGGGGCATTATATTCACCCATTCACCACCCCAACGGCGGAAGAAACCAACCTGCTCAAGTAAAGGCTATGGGTGAGTGATAAACAAATTATCACCACATCGTTGGCTCAAAAATACACATTAACAATTTGCATGGAATAACTCCAAACAAATATGAAAACGCTTATGTGCCAGCTGTACAACAAGCTACACAAGTGGAAGGAGGAGTGGGGAAGGGAATGGTTAGAGGAGGTAAAGCAGAGAGGACATCATTCAAAGGATGGAAGAGACCGTCTGCAGACTTCATCAAAACACCCAACTCAAAGATATGAGACATTCTGCTGGCATCCAAAACGTGAGATCACTTTAAGCTTTTGTTGATTGTTAAAATAATTGTTGTTTTCAGAAGACCATTGAGAAAATAGTGTTTCCCAAAACAAAGGGGGTTGGGATCAATTCTCTTTTGGGTCCCTAGCTAAAATCCACTGGTTTAAAATGTTTAATCTACTACAATGTAAACAAGCTTGAGCTTTTTCAGCTTTTGTCCATGTTGTCACCATTTGATCAAAATATTCTATTCTATTCTATTAGTTTTGCCATTTACATTCAGTCATCTGCACTCAAATCCTGCCGTTTTGTGATTTTCTTTTTCTTCCTTTCTATTCTCATCTGGCTGCAGGGCAATCACGGAGTCTGAAGATGAATGACACACTGGGAAATGGCACCAACTCCCCCCTACCCATCATAACCTCAGCAAACGACACCGGACAGACACTGGACTTTCCACAGATTATTTCTGTCAACAACCTCATCCTGGGTCTCCCCATCAACAGTTACGTTCTGTGGCTGATCCTGAGTGGAGCTGGTGGGACGATAGCCTCAGAGTTCTTTTATCTCAACCTGATTGTGTCTGTGATCGTCTCTCCCCTGGCCTCTGTCTTTTACTTGGCACAACTCTACAGTGCTTATGCCCTGGTCTTCACATTGAACTGGTTCTCTGACCCATCGTTCCAGTGTTGTATCTGTGTGGAGCGTTACATAGCGGTGGTCCACCCTGTGGTATTTCTCAGGTACAAAGCTCTTCGGTACAGGGTGGCCTGCTGCTGCGTTGTCTGGCTGATGGTGTTTGCCTTTATCTCATTAGATGTGTGGTCACCAACAGTGGTGCCATACATATTACTGGGCCTTTACACTGTGTGCATTTCTGTGGTGTCTTTCTGCTGCGTCTCGGTCCTCAGAGCTCTGAAACAGCCTGGACCAGGAGAAGGACAGAGGGACAGTGGGGAGGGAAACAACATGAAGAGAAGGGCTTTTAGAATTATTCTGATCAGCTTGATAGTAATGGTGCTGAGTATAATGAGCCGTTTCATCTATCTTCTGTTTTACCTAACTTATCAAATCCCAGTTGCTATATGCATCACATATGCACTAACCCAGCTGATTGTGTTTGTTCATCCTTTGCTCTACATTCACAAAGTTCGGAAACTGCCGTGCTTTAAGGGGCTCTGAAAGCAGGATAGATCTCTTACCAGACCTGTGTACATGTCTGTACTCAAGTGTTATGTGCTTGCTTTAACACCTCAGCCTTACTATTATTATTTGTTTGGCTCTGGGGGGCACACGTCAGTCCGACGTCTCATTACTCCGGCTACGTTGCTACGCGTGCGGTTAGGGTTAGGGTTAGTAATGGACTAACGCAATGTCGGAGTAATGTGTGTCGGAACAATAACACACACCCCCTAGAGGATGACACGGGAGTGGATTTTCACTCCTGTCCCGTCCCACTCCCGCAGAAAAAATCCTGGGCCAGAGTAAAAAAAATAAATCCTGTCCTGTCCCACTCCTGTAAAATGACTCCTGGTCCCATCCCACTCCTGGTCAAAATCACTCCCGTTCACATCCCGCTCCCGAAAAAAAAAAAAAAATCGCGCAGATGTTTTTCTATTTTGATCCATATTATATTTGATATCATGTTTATTATTATATAATGTATAATTTTATAATGTTCGCAGTTCAAAGACCTCACTTTCCTGTGCAATCTATTTCTGCGATTTGATGAACTGGTCTGGGATGATTCCCGCTCCTGCCCACTCCTGTTGATTTTCATTCCTGTCCCGTCCCGATCCTGGCATTAATACAAATTTGACTCCTGTTCTGCGGGAATCCCACGGGACCCACGGGAATTCCTGTCAAATGTCATCCTCTAAGTCACCCGCTCGCTCTGTCTGGTGCACCATAGACACTCAGCTGAGATTGCCCTGGCTGAGGTTTAAAGGGCTGTAACACCAGACCACATTCTGTTCTTTTGTTTGGTAAGGATTTTAAAGGGCTGTAACATGGCTCACCAGCTAGACCACATTCTGTTCTTTTGTTTGGTAAGGATTTTAATTGGGTCACAGTTTTGCTCCACTACTATTTACATTTGCACTCACTTGTTTGTTGTGTGGAAAAATAAAACCACTTGCTTTAATGCAATGCAAGTGAAAGACCAGGTTTAACGGGCTGTAAGTTACATCAAGTACTGTGCTTAAGTACAATTTAGAGGTATTGTTTACTTTGCCTGGAGTGTTGTTTCCAATTGTTAATACATTTACTTCTAAAAAGTATAATTTTGGTTACTTGAAAATCAACAAGATCTGCACACTGCAAGCTTGTAGATCTGCTGTTTTCAAAAGATTCTTGAAACCTTGTGAAATGGGACACTGTGTAAAGACTATTTTTACTTGTGGTACGAATACTTCTATTGAAAATGTGAGTAATTCTTCCACCACTGCTTGTGTGTAATAGCATGTGTCAGAGAAACACATTAAAATGATTCAGATATTTGTTTTGTTGTTGTTTATTGTATTACTTACATTTTACAATTATTAAATGATGCATTACTTAATCACATTGTAATTATAACATTATTTGTTCATGCATAGTGAAAAACAATGTATGACACACATTTCATGTATGGAAATAATAATCTAGCCTATAGATAATTTAAATTAATAATATATATAGAGCCTATATAGGTGTTTTGTAAGTATTGTGAAAAACTCATGCTCACCTTGCTTACTGTAATAGCTGCCACTAAGAGTGAGTCTCTATTGGCACAGAGTGACCACACATGCAAACACTCCAAAGGTGTGCAAGAAATCAAATATATCAATCAAAATATGCTCCCCATTGACATACGTTACAGTGAAGAGGCTCTTTTAGCTTGTAAACGAATGGAAACTAAGCTGATTCTGAACATCACTAAACCCAGTGTTTGCATTTAACCCATTTAGGCCTAGAATTATTGAATGCTTTAACTATTGAAAAATAGCAGATATACAGGCTTTAGAATTTTGACCCGATTCTATAAGTGTCTTTTGAATCCTCCTAAGACTTTTTGAAAAACCTATGTTTCTATGTCAGCAATGTGGCTAGCCATCGTCAAAGAAAAGGTCCTTTTCACTTAACTGGAGCTCAGCTAGTCTGTTCTTGAGAGACTACTGTGTCAGTGGTTCTCAAACCTTTTCATGTGAAGGACCCCCAAAATGATATTTATTTATAAAATTGAGTTACAAACGTTCGCTTTGAAAATACATATATTCAAAGATTTGCACACATTTCCACGACTTTTTCAAAAATAGCAGATCTACAAGCTCGCAGTGCGGCACTCGGTGCCGCGCTGTGAGCTTGTATATCTGCTATTTTTCACTGGTTAAAGCATTCAATAATTCTAGGCCTAATAAAAATATAGCTCCAAGGAGCGATAACGGGGCCAAGCAGAAAATATAAAAAATAAACGGAAGAAGAAGGGGGCAAGTGGGAAAGACGATTAAACAAAGGTGCGTGAGCGAGCATAGAAGCAGATGTGAACTGTGTGTGGGAACTTGTTGGTCATCCCATTTATTAAAAAGGCATGTCTCTATTATGTTGCTTAGAATGGCAGATTTCAAACTCTTGTAAAACATTCAGTCATCAAGACGGAGCCTGGAATCAAATCTGTGACATTCTCTACCACACATTGAGCTACAACATTCCGGTTTAAATCAGCTGAAAAGCATAACATTTTGCCTTTTAAAATAATAAAGTCCAGTTTTGGTTTCTGCAGGGGAACCAGGTTTCAGCTTTACACAACTGAGGCAGTCATATCTAGCACGCAGGAGAGAAACCAGGAGATAAAAATGCCAAACATGAACACCTCGTTTCGGGGACAGGGATCTAACTCTTGACCTTCGGGCTCCCAGGCTGACACTCTTCCCACAGACCAATTATTTGCTTACAGACATTGAGACTGAATGCACAGTATCATGTAATCAATTCCCAACAGATCCCCAAACCTTTTGTTTTGGGGAGCGCTGGTTTCAGTTCATTGAACCTCTCTCCCATGGGTGCATCCGGTTACACGCTGCCTGCAACCGTTTTACTCTATAATGAGTGAGTGGACGCGTGTTTGTCTCACAAATTTCTTATTGTATAACAGAAATAGATCACAGCCCTCAGACAAAAGTATGTTGAATAATAGTGTTACAAAATCATAATTAATAAAGTTAAGTCATGTGATTTAACAGCATGGTAACCATGAGCACACCCACTAACATCTGCCTGCCTGCCTGCCTGCCTGCCCGCCCGCCCGCCTGCCTGCCTGCCTGCCCGCCCGCCCGCCTGCCTGCCTATCTGCCTGCCTATCTGCCTGCCTGCCTGCCTGCCTGCCTGCCTGCCTGCCTGCCTGTCTACTCGCCAATGCAAACACGTGCACACACGCGCAACACATAAAGGCAATAATTGCTTTGTGACATAATTGGATTCCAGAGCAATAATCATTTCCTCCAAAGCTCTCGGGGGCAGAGTCCAGATTATATTGTTCATCTGCAGCACTTTTTATCGCACTACTGCAGTACTTTATCAAAGCATGTAGCCTATGTGAGAGAGGAGAAAGAAATGATTAGCCTCGGGGAAAGCAACACATGGAGCATTCTCTCTGATGTTGCAGAGATGAGCATGTGTGTGTGTGTGTGTGTGTGTGTGTGTGTGCGTGCGTGCGTGCGTGCGTGTGCAGCTGTTTATGTGCATTTAGGGGCAGCAGGAGCTCAGGAGGTAGAGTGGCCACTTGCGGGAATCAGAAGGTTGCCGGTTTGATCCCTGGGTTAGCATCGATGTGTCCTAGAGCAAAACACTTTACCAATAATTTCTACCGTTGAGCAGGTGTTGTTGCCTTGCATGGTTGCATCCTCTGTTGGTAAGGTGTTATATAAATGCACCATTCACAATTTCACATTTTATGCGTCTGAACATGTTTGTGTGCTTATTGCATTGAATTGCACGCCTCTCGGCATGCATGGGGCGGCATAGCTCAGGGGTAGAGAAACCGTTATTAGAGCACGAAGGGTTCTAATAACTCCCCCTGAGTTAATGTCGAAGAGTCCTTGGGCAAGACTCTAAACTCCTAATTGCTCCCGGTGAGCAGGTTGGTGCCTTGCATGGTTTCCTCCGCCATCAGTGTATGAATGTGTGCGTGAATGGGTGAATGTAATGCACAATCTATGTAAATCGCTTTGGATAAAAGCGCTATATAAATGCACCTTTTACCATGTCACCGTGGCAGTTCATAGATAATACAAATTGAGAGCAGCGAGAGATGCCTTATTTATCATACGCTATGTGATGGTGTCACGTCACGTGCCAAAGATATAGCAGAAGAAGCTGTACAAGCTTACAGGGCTATTTTGGTGCGTGAGAACATCGTGCAACAAAGTATACATGGGTAAAGAGAAAGAGCAAAAGACAACACAGGAGGACCACTGTCAGACAAAGTGAGAGAAATAAAGAGGGTCGGTGGGATCATAATTCAGCCGTGCTATCGGCTGCTGCATGCGGCAACATCTAAATGAGTTCCTCCTTCCTTCCCCTCCGTGTAAGATGGAGTTTGGCTGATAAAGCAGCCAGCCCTCCAGCCCAGGGCTCAGCTTTCTGTGGTATACTGCTACTAAATCACTGCTCCTCTCCTGCGCTTCTATGAGCTATGAACTTTAAGAGACGAGAGAAAGCAGGAATATGGCCAGAGCGAACCTTGGGTGGCAGGGACGTGTAGAGAATGTTAGAGAGGGAGGGGCTGACATTTCTGGCCTTTTGGTGAAGATATTGAAAATAGCAGACCTCCAAGCTCACAGAGTTTGGAAGTTGGCTATTTTCAGTGCTTGATACCACACTGAACTAAGCCTAATCAAGTCAATACTGGAGATGTGGCGTAACGGCATGGATTTCTACACAGAGAGGGCAATTCTTTCAACATAAGATGCTGCATTCAAGTTCAGGAGAGTTTGGACAAGGCAATTCTCTTGAATGCTGCCTTCAGGTATGGCATGGAAAGAGGGCATTTACATTTCTTTCACCATAGTGAAAACTGCATTCATGGTCTGGAGAGGGCACTTTTTACAGACAGATAAAAGCGTAGTGGCTCTATGTGTGCACGTGCCTGTTGGGTGGTGTGTGTAGTCACTGTAGTGCGTGTGCGTATTGCAGTGTACAGAGCACTGTGGGTGGAGCAATGGTGAAATACCTGCCCACCACTTAGCCTATAGAGACACACGGGCTCCTACAAATTTACGCCCACAATTGAAACAGCGGCCCCACTTCGGGTAAGGGAGAACGTGAACTGCAAGCCAGCCCATAGAAAGTCATTGCAATTCAGCCTTGGTTAGCCTAATATTAAAATAATCATACACTAACTGAAGACTATATTGATTTAAATAAAAATGTGTTTTCAAATGTATGGCCTGACCCTGATAACATATCTTCTTGTTTGCTAAATACATGATGTGTGTCACGTTTAATTTGCCACTTGAATGGATTACCCATAATGTTAACAGAGAAGAGGGGAAACGGCAGACAGAAAACCTGTCGCTTTTCAGTGACATCACTGTCTTTACTGCTGTGCGTTTATGAGCGCCGACTTTGATGATCCCGACCTTTTCAACTACAGAGTGGATTCTCCAGGTTAGTATTAATCCAAAAATAACCTGCAAGACTCCGTTTGGAAGAAGCGAGATGCGATCATTTTCCAAAAATAAACAGCCTAATTATACATGAGAGACAAGCGCTGGGTATTGAAAACCTCAAGGGATGCGTTCATGACGTTTATACCATGCGACCACCTAAACTTAAGATTTCCAATGCTAGCACTTTTGACTCACAGATGAAGTATATTAAAGTATATTGTAGGTTGTGTATCAAGATGACAGATATGCCACATTAAAAAGGCAAATTTTAACTCATGGGACACTTTATTAGAACACAAAAGAAATCGCTATTGTCTCAGTAGTCAACCACTGAAATTATGATATTTCACAATTCCTCTCATTGGGATTGCATTGGCAGCTGCAGTTCACCGTTCATCCTTACCCGAAGTGGGGTCGCTATCACAATAGGGCGGCCATATTTGTAGGCGCCCGTGTGTCTCTATAGGAGTCTAGGGGTTTGGATCCATCGCTTTGCGACGCTTTGCGTCTATGCGAGCGCAACGGGCCCATGTTCAGTGGAGGGAAGCCGGGCTGGGAGGGTGATATTTGTCACTGCATGTATACTCCTGGGCTGGGGGCTGGGGCGGCACCCTGTTAGCAGGGAGTGCTGGACATGGAGGAGTAGCTCAAAGTGGCTCAAAGTAGCTGACAGAGAGCAATGGGCCTGGTGTACAAGATACACTACACCTCCAAGATACCCATGTACCTGACAAACTACTTCCTAAAGGTCAAGGATGTCCACGATCACAACACCAGACTCCAGAGGCAGCTCCACTAACCATGTTCAACCTAGATGTAACACTATAAAAGGCTCTAATTCGTTCCACAGCTATACCACCGACATGTGGAACTCCCTCCCGCAAGCCTTAAAGGAGCGCAAATCCCTAGCCTCCTTCAAAATTGGTATGAAAAGTCGCCTTCAGGTGGCTGCTACTCGAGACTTGTAAATAGACTAAGCCCCCATGTTTCCTATGTAAAGTAGTAAAGCTCTGTCACCATTAGATATAAGACTTTCCCATCTCTCCTTCTCGCATTTGTGTTCCGTAATGTACATTTAATGACAGTGTTTAATTGTCATCCACATTTGCCACTGTCATTTTCAGCCGTTATACTGTTGTAGGCTCATTATGAGTTTTAATTGAATATTGGCTCGCACACACATGGCCATTAGCACTTAGCAGGCTGAGCTAATGAGGTGCAGAGTGGAAAGTAGCTTTGCCAAAAACTTCAGTATGAGGCCATTATTACTGTACCACCAGCCAGAGAATGCACCAGGGGCATAGGTTTGCATTTCAGTTAAGGTGGGTGATTATAATATTCTATGGAAGCAACGATGATTACACAATGCAGCCCATATCATCTTCTGGTCTTTTTTGGCCTTTCACAGTGTTGCACAATTCCCTTCATGCATTTCGTGGACCAGCACTGGTAAGACACACCCATACTGTACGATCTTCATGCCTTATGTTCAATTCTTTTGCATGTTCACTTTCCTAATATGCAAGAACAGAGACAAGCTCTTAAAACTTCTCATATTGATGTACTAGGCTACTACAAGAACTTTGATTATTGTTTTGGATGTTAGCTTTCAAAATGTAGCCTACAGAGCTTTCAGTCTCAGATTTCCTCTGAGTGGGGGTCTAATACTGCACCATAACCTTGGACATATAAAGCATGCATATAATCCACTGAGCTACATGTCATTTTACTTTATCTTTTACTTTATTTGTTTATTTAGACCAGACTCTGCATATTATCTCCTCGTTTTCTCTTTTGACATTAAAATAGTTTTTCAGTTGATAAGTGGGACTTGACCAAGCAATAAACATAAGTGTTTATCAGCTTTTACCTTCTTCATTTTTGGCACATTTATTCTCTCTTGCAGATGGGTCAGTATATAGAGAGACATGTAGGGCACCAAGGGAAGAGAAAGGAGACATCACGCCAGAAAAGACAGGACCCAAGTGGCAAGGCTCCGTTGCTGAATATGAAGCCAATGTGGAAATCATGAAAATGCTGCAGTTGTCATTAATGGCATAGAGGGTGTCGCTATTTCCCCTTCTGCTGATTGCAGAGGTTGTTTCATGCCTGCAAACTCAATGGGTTTATAGCGTCATGATATCATAGTCAGCATCATGTCACAGTTGTGACAGGTCCTCTCACAGGGATGTCAGGCCCTGTCACACCAGGCCCCTCTCACAGTACTGTGTGACAGGGATGTCAGAGGACAGGGTCTGAAAGCATGGTACAGTAACTTGTTTGGGGTGCCTAGTGGCTCAGCCAAGTTAACGCACATGCAATATGCTTATTTTCTGACTGCAAGGGACCTTGTTTTGAATCCAAATCCCATCTTATTTTTATTTTTTTGCATGTCTCTCCTCTCTCTCTCTCTCTCTCTCTCTCTGCCCTTGGTTTCCTGTATCTTTGCACTGACCTGTCTGAGATAAAGCATAAAAATGCCAAAAATAAATCAAAAAAAATTCAGGCATTTTGGAAAGAACATTATGTTTAAAAGAGTGATGGTGATACTTGAGGCCATAGTTTACCCCCCGTCTCTCTGTCTCTCTATCCTTAGAAAGGGGAAAGCTATTACTAGAGATAGAACACCCATCAGGACAACGGTGTGCACAGTACCGAGGTTGCAAGCTCGGGCTCAGAGATAATTTGTCCCCACAAGTATAGGACTTTTGAACAAATACCTCAGTTCTGCACACATGTGATGTCTCTACTTAACCATGCTTGGTAGCCTAATTTTTAAAAGGTGCCTACGATGCTTCTACAGGTGACTGTTTGTGTTTGTCTGTCCGTATGAGCACTGCAGCTGATCGCAACGCAGGACAAACAGGAGACACATTGCAACATGTGCCACTATAAGACATGCACACACATGCCGGCTCTGTGTGTGCACGCGCAGGCATGCACGTGCACATACATACTCCACTTTCAGAGCCAGGTGTCACAACATCTCGGCAGCACCGAACAGCCGACTTAATGACGGTACCCACAGCCCCCGAACCTCTGAATGACGTCATATTGTAGTTTGGGCAGAGCCGAACCGGATTAAAGTCGTCTCTAGACGTGGAGTATGCATCGGCCCAATTAGCTTATACTCACACTGGTTGTGATCTATTAAGCGGTGCTAACCGCTTCTACATCTGGCTTTGTGTGTACTTCTGTACTGTATCTCCATCCCGCACAGCTCGGCATTGGCCAAGCTTCGTGGGACATTCTAAGCATATAAAGGCACCCCTCACTTCACACTGGGTGTGATTTTGTCTCTGTAAGTTTATGTATTGTGTGTCCTAATGGTTACTTGGCACAAAAAGGAATTTCCGCAAGGACTAAAGAATCTATCTATCCCCCCAACTTAACCAAAGGCAATATTCTTTTTTCTTTAGAAGGTAATCTCTCCACAATCGTGATTAGAGACTGGAGTTAATGACTAGAATGTTGTTGATTGCCAAACTAATTATCTGGACTGCAATTAACTATCATCTTCATTTTGTGTGTGGCATTTGTATTGCTATTAGATAGGAGAGTGTAGAGAGATAGGAAAACAATGAAAAGACAGAGAGAAAAGACGCCTGGAGCCAGAATTGAACCCAGGACCCTGCAACTCACAGGAAGATTGTGATCAGTGCCTGCCAGTCATTGTGCTACCAGCCTCCCAGTCAAAACAATCTTTCAAGTTTTTATCAATCATAACCATAGGTTTTAACCACTTAAGTTCGTGTTACAAATATTGAAAATAGGTCTACAAGACACGGTGCGTTATGAGATTGCATGTCAGTTATTTTTGCTATTTTTTAACCATTTGAAAATGTTTGAGATTAAAGAAAAAAAGTCACCTATTATAATATCAAAATAGGTATGCCTAGTTTAAAGTGGTAAATATTAGGGGTGTAACAATACATTTTAATATGATTCGATACATGGTTGGCGATGCGATACATGGTTGGCGATGCGATACATGGACAATATTGGTTCATTCATGGCGATATGATACGATTCGATTCAATGATTTTAATGATTAGCAAAGAAATTAAATCTATGTGAAAAGTGTGGATAGTGCAGGTTTTTAAGGGAAACATGTATTATTATGGATATAAATAAGTAAACACAGTGATTATCTGGCAAATACATGGACATTGTATTTGAATATGGACAAACCTGCACCTTGACATGAACCCAGAGATTACACACATTTATCGATAGACCGGTGTAGCTATATGGAAAGGAAAAGTAATTAAACCCTTCTTTTTTTCTTCTTAAAAATGCTAAATATAATGCACAAGTAGGTAGTATCGATACAATCGTTTATTTGCACGATTTATTTCGATGCAGTTACTATATCGTTACACCCCTAGTAAATACCGGTATGCTATTCTCTTATCAAGTAAGAGAGGACTTTAAAGTTTGAGCTCCAAGCATGCTGTGAAGTGGCAACTTGGCATACCATCTAGTTGAAATCTACCCTTTTTGGACACTAGCCATTTGTCAACATGAAAAACATCTCTCCTCTCTTCCCCCTCTGCCCTGGCTGTTAATAGTGGTAATAGAGGACTTCTTGCAGGTAATGTATTACTCAGACACCTCCTGGTGGCTAAGACCCTGAACTATGCAGCAGTGCTGGAGGGCACTTTGAAAGCAGGGAGGAGTGAGGAAAGACGCCAGAGGTTTGGAAGAGATTAAATCAAATGAGAACAGAGGAAGAGAAGAGACACATAGTAGGTCTACTAGTCCCCAAACATGAGAGCATCTCAGGAGTTAAATCTACAGCATACCACAGGTTTCCTAGAGAGCTTACTGGGAGAAAAGAGGTGCGTGTGAATTATGGGCATCACTTCCTTTTGTCAGCCATTCATTCATTTGAGGGATCAAATCAGTCAACAATAATGTGGGATGGGGATCTGATCATTACCGAATAAAGTCCTCTCATTACTGATCATTACCGAACCTGACAGAAATAAAAAAGGATCATATTAGACTGCCTACTTACATAAGATCTCTCTCCACACAGCTGATTCAAATGCATGGTCATGATCAATGCAATCCCCATGCAGAGATTCAGGTGTCACAGCAGCAACACCAGCCGGTCAGAATGCAATTTATTTATTCTCAATTCCTGGCTCCTCCCTTTCTTAATCCACTTTCTCCTGGGTGCTTCTATGTTGCAGTTTACTATGAGAACCGCCACAGCTTGTCCGTGTCCGTTCGTCCGTGTAGACGTGTACACATTTTTTACGGCCTATGGGTGTGTCGCTCTGACATCATAGTCTGGTGTCACTGTGATGTCAGGGGATTTCCCACTCTTAACAGAATGGGTTTGCCGATCTGACATCACGCTCTGGCTTCACTGTGATGTCAGACTAACACAATCCCTTTATGCCCATATATGGAGTTCCCTGATGTCATCAATATTAAGCCCATATCTAACAGGACTTCATATGGGAATGCCCATATATGGATCGAGGCCACATTGGACACATACCACACTAACAGAATCCATATATGGCCAAGACAGATGGCAAAGACAGCCCATATCTGTGTGGCTGGTTCTACAGACAGGGATATGGGCATAAAAGGGTATGATGTCAGATGTCATAGACATCATAGGACTTTCACATAACAAATAACTGAGTAAGCATGTTTGGGCTCTCACAGCATACCGGTATCTCCATATAAAGTACATGGATCTCCATATATGGGTACCAGGGGTCTCTATATATTGGTAACTGGTCCGATATACCTGTACATCACTGGCCAGATGGCCAAGGGCGAGGTTGCATGTCGCCCTGAGGCGTCTTACTGTATAATAATGAAGAAACACTGAGATGGTGATTGTGAGTAACAGTTGGATGGTTTGACTGCAACAAGAAGCAGCCAGGTGACTCAGAGAGAGGGAAGGAGAGAGAGGCGGAGTTTTTTTTTTACGGGTCTATGAGCGTTCATCTCAAGGGGTGTTGAGGAGAGATGGAGGGGGAACAGAACAGTGTGCTCTGCTCTCTCCTCCTCCAGTCAGCATGGTAAATGTCTTCCCATTCCCTCTAATGAGAGCACACTGGCAATAATATGACAAAAGCCTGGAGGTAAGGCATACCGAGGTGTGTGTGTGTGTGTGTGTGTGTGTGTGTGTGTGTGTGTGTGTGTGTGTGTGTGTGTGTGTGTGTGTGTGTGTGTGTGTGTGTGTGTGTGTGTGTGTGTGTGTGCGCGCGTGCATGCATGTGCATACATACCGGTATCTCAGGGTGAATTATTGTAAAAGGTGAGTGTATAAACTATGTGTGTGCACGTGCATGAGTGCACCGTGTGTGTGTGTGTGTGTGTGTGTGTGTGTGTGTGTGTGTGTGTGTGTGTGTGTGTGTGCACCCGCGTGTGTGCGTGCGTGCGTGCATGCTTTCGTGTGTGCGTGTGCGTACGTATCTCAGGGTGAATTATTGTAAAAGGTGAGTGTATGTGTAGACTATGTGTGTGCATGAGTGCACCGGGTGTGTGTGTGTGTGTGTGCATGCGTGCGTGCGTGCGTGCGTGCGTGCGTGCGTGCGTGCGTGCGTGTAGGAGGGTGCTGAGGGAATTGATGGTATATTGGAAAACAGGTCCATGCAGTGAACAAAGTTGGGTAAAAAATCGGTTCTGCTCAAACTGTTAGCCATCATCCACCTCACTGTGGACTATTGATGAAAATGCCACTGCAGTACAGGAATTAGATAGATGCACAAGATAGACGCAAGTGCAAACACACGCATGCACGCACACATGCACGCACGCGCGCGTGCGTACATACACACACACACACACACACACACACACACACACACACACACACACACACACACACACACACGCACACACACACACACACACACACACACACATTGAGGTCCACAAATGTATCAATTTGTTGATTCAATTGTGTACAAAGTCTAGACTGTGCTGTGAATGTTCCTCAAGAAAGTGGCATGCTATAAGGTAAGCTAATGTATTGGTAAAGTAAAGCTTTAGGCAGCAGTATACTGTAAGCAATATGGAACGACAACATACTGTACAATAATAGACAGAACGTACACATTAAGACAGATTCATCAGCGGGCATGAGCACACATAGATATCAAAGGGGGCTTGAGCCCCTGCCCTTTTATCTGTCTGAAAAAAGTGCCCTCTCCACACCATGAATGCAGTTTTTACTATGGTGAAAGAAATGCAAATGCCCTCTTTCCATGCCATACCTGAAGGCAGCATTCAAGAGAATTGCCTTGTCCAAACTCTCCTGAACTTGAATGAAGCATCTTATGTTGAAAGAATTGCCCTCTCTGTGTAGAAATCCACGCCCTTACGCCACATCTCCAGTATTGACTTGATTATGCTTAGTTTAGTGTGGTATCACACACCGAATATACAGTAGCCGACCTCCAAGCTCACAACGCATCGCGCTGCGACGCGTTGTGAGCTTCTACTGTAGGTCTGCTATTTTCAATATTTTCACCAAAAGGCCCTTTTAGAAATGTCACCCCCTGCCTCTGTAACATTCTCTGCACGTCCCTGTTCATCAGGGAGCAATTAGCACAAGCAATCCCCTTTTCAGGAGGGGGTCCACGGGCAAAATAGGTACAAATACATTTGAATGAAAATGTTTGAGAGCCACTGCAGTAGGGGAATTATATAGATGCATGAGATAGACACAGGTGCAAACACGCACAAACACACGCACGCGCGCACACGCACACACTGACCCACACACAGCTGCAGAGCTGAAGAGCGCTGTCAATAGCTGTACCGCAGTTATTCATCAAAGCCCTGGTCGTTCCAGGCTCTCCTCTGCCCTTGTCTTCTCTTCTGATCCTCAGCATGCTTCTCCTCCACTGCTCATCTTTCCACTGGACACACTGGGAGAGGCTGCCGTTCTGGAGAGCCTGCCTGGGTCTTCAACAGGTGGTCAGCCAGGTCAGGGAGGACCTCAGAGTTAAGCCCTTTGCACACAGGCGCGTTTAACCGCACGGATAAAACGGACAATATAATTTTTTAAAAAGAAAACAATGATTCTCTATGACCTCATGCACACCGGCTCCGAATTAGCCGTGCGACGAGTGGCTGCCGCCGTGCGTTTTTTTCTCGATCGAACCCAGTTCGATTTGTGCGTCTTGTCGCATGCGGTGAAAAACTCATCACTCCTTTTATGACTACTTTTTGGATCCGCAGCGCCGATTCCGCACAGCCTTGCACACCAAATCCAATGCGTTTTATTCATGCCGCAAACGAAAAAAACGCAACTGTCCTGTGTTCAAAGGGCTTTACTATAGAACTTCTTCTTTTATCTATAAGGAAAGAAAAAGGGTCCTTGCCTTTTCTCTCTCCCAGCTAAGGGGTCCTTCTTTTTTTTTTTCTTTTTTTTATAATTTTTATCCCACATTTTTGTAACCCATTTTTTCACCCAGTGCTAATTGCCTATGTAATCCTGGGCTCTGCTCTCCCTCTGACACACCTGGGGAGACAACGGACTGACCTCATGCTTCCTTCTATGCATGAGGAGTCCAAGTTGCTTCTTTTCACCTGACAGTGGAGATTTCCCTGGTTTGGACGTAGCGTGTGGAAGGAACACGTTATTCCAACCAGTTCCTTTCCCCTCCATCAGGCGCCCCGGCTGGCCAGGGGGAGGCATTATTGAGACCAGGATTACGTGCATGTTTTTGTGAGGGTATCAACCCTAGGAGACACGGGGAGAACATGCAAACTCCACACAGAAAGGCCCTATCCTGGTTTGGACGTAGCTAGGCGTCGCCTGTCCACCAAACTATCATTTTATTCAATCAGTGCGAGAAGGAAAAAGAGGCGGAGGCTTGGCATACATTTTCTCTGATATTTTTAAATTCAAGCCCCTGTATTTTGGAAGTTTTTCATCCTTTGAATATCAAGCTAACTTATTTGAGAGTAAATCCTCTGTTCTAATGATTACGATATATCGCCCACCAAAATGTAGCAAATCCTTATTTCTTACAGAAATATCAGAACTTCTATCTATCTGTTCCACGGACTATGAGAGAACCCTTATTGCTGGCGATACAAATCTACATGTAGACATTGTTACAGATCTTATGGCTATGAGTTTTGTACAATTATTGCATTCCCTTGATTTTGTTCAGCATGTTACCGGGCCAACCCACAATCAAGGCCACACTCTTGATGTTGTGATCTCTAAAGGGCTAAATATTTCTATGGACAGAATCATCGCTAAGCCTGACCTATCAGACCATTATTTACTGTGTTTTAATATGACTGTCTCCGATTTAGAAAGAAATAATAGAGAATATACTATAAAAAGGAGATTTTTCGGATCTTCTTCAGCAGAAGAGTTTGCTTGCCATTTTGCATGTTCACCCCCTCTTCCTGATATTAACTCAGTAAATGATATGGTTCACCGTTTTAATCTTAACTTAGAGTCAGCTCTGGATATAGTAGCTCCTATGAAAACTAAAAAGAAACTTAACTCCAAAGTGACACCCTGGATAAACGATCATATACGTTCACTCAAAAAACAATGCCGCAGAGCAGAGCGAGCTTGGAGAAAAAATAAACTAACTATCCACCTACAGATTTTTAAGTCTTCAACAGCCGCCTACAATAAAGCCATGCGTCTGGCTAGGCAGGCCTATTTTTCCGGAATCATTAATGACAATAAGAACAATGCTAGGGTCTTATTCTCTACCAGTGAACGCCTTTTAAACCCTCCCCAGTCCTACAAGCAGTCACTCCTTGCCTCTAAAGCAAAGTGTAATGAGTTTGCATCCTTCTTTGACAACAAAATTGAGAACATTCGAGCTGGTATTCTGAATAATACTGTCACAAATGCAAATGCGGTTAATGGTGCCATGTGTAAAAGTGTCGATAAATCTAGGGGGAGCCTAGTATCATTTTGTGCAATTGATGAAGAGGAACTTCGTAAAACCATATCGCAAATGACATCATCTTCTTGCTCGCTGGATGCAATACCCACGCCGTTTCTCAAAGAGGTTGTAGACTGTGTTATTGAAGATATCCTAAAAATAGTAAATAGCTCTATACAATCAGGTGTCTTTCCAGACTCACTGAAAACGGCTGTAGTTAAACCCTTACTCAAGAAACCCAACCTTGACCCGTCCGTGCTGGGTAATTATAGACCCATCTCTAATTTACCTTTTCTGGGCAAGGTCCTTGAAAAAATTATCTTTCATCAATTGGATGTGTTTCTGCAGAACAATAAGGTGCACAACAAATTCCAATCCGGCTTCAGGAAAGGACACAGCACAGAAACTGCACTTGTAAAAGTTATTAATGATCTTAGGGTGGCTGCTGACAACAAAGATGTGTCCGTTCTCCTACTGCTGGACCTAACGGCGGCTTTTGACACAATCGACCATACAATTCTAATACAACGTCTCGAACACTGGGTAGGACTGTCTGGGACTGCTCTGTCCTGGTTTTACTCTTACCTAACAGGCAGAAGCTACTTTGTTAATCTAGCTGACTTTGAGTCAAACAAACACAAGATCTGCTCTGGTATTCCACAGGGCTCAATTCTTGGACCTTTATTATTCTCCCTCTATATACTGCCGCTGGGAGAACTTATTTCCGCTCACGGTGTGAATTTCCATTTCTATGCTGATGACACCCAGTTGTACCTTTCGGTGGCTCCGGATGACCCCTGTGCTCTAGACCCATTGCTGACGTGCGTGTCTAGCATAAAATGCTGGATGAGTGAGAACTTTCTCAAGCTAAATGAGGACAAGACAGAAGTTCTCATAATTGGTTCTACTGCCCAAAGAGAATCAATAATAAGTAGACTTGGTAACCTGGCTAAAGAAAGTAACACCTCTGTAAAGAACCTGGGGGTGATCATTGATGCTGAATTAAATTTTAATACACACATTAATCATGTCACGAAGATTGCCTTCTTTCACCTTAGAAATATTGCACGAATTAGAGCTTATCTGTCGCTGAACGATGCAAAAACGCTGATCCACGCTTTCGTTTTCTCTCGGCTGGATTACTGCAACGCACTTCTCTCTGGTCTGCCAAAGAAAACAACTGACAGACTACAACTTGTTCAAAATGCGGCAGCCAGAGTTTTAACTAAAACTAAGATAAGAGAACATATTACTCCAGTCTTAGCGTCGCTACACTGGCTCCCGGTTGTTTTTAGGATTGATTTTAAAATACTTTTACTTGTTTATAAAGCTCTAAATGGTCTGGCACCTTCGTACCTCTATGACTGCCTGCATAGATATGTTCCAACCCGCCCACTCAGGTCCTCTAGTGCAGACCTACTTGAGGCGCCAACAATGAAATATAAAAAATATGGTGAAGCAGCTTTCTGCTTCTACGGACCGACAGCTTGGAATAAACTCCCACTACACCTAAGACAGGCAGCCTCTGTGGATAGCTTTAAAGCACAGCTCAAGACCTATTTCTTTACTCTTGCTTTTAGCTAAATTTTTAAATCCCTGTGCTGCTAATTGACGTCCGCACTGTTCTGAAATTGTTATTTCTCTGCTTAATTGTAATAATTTTAATTATTTCTTTTTATTCTGTATTTTTTATTTTATTTTACTGTTTCTCTGTTAAGCACTTGTGCTTCATTTTCTGCTCTGTAAAGCGCTTTGAGCTGCATTTCATGTCATGAAAGGTGCTATACAAATAAAGTTTTATTATTATTATTATTATCGCCAACCCCACCTAGGGTGTGGGCGCTGATGACGCAGAGGAGGAACACGCCGCCAGCGCCCACAGCGTCCCCCGGCGGGAATTGAACCCAGGACCTTCTAGCTGTGAGGCTAAGGGGTCCTTCTAAGGGGTCCTTCTTGGCCTTCATCAGTAGTGGAGGAAGCGCTCCGATGTTTTACTTAAGTAGAAGTAACAATACCACCAGTAAGACTCCCTAATTGGGAGATAAGCGACCATCATGTAGCATACACCAGTAAGACTCCCTAATCGGGAGATAAGCGACCGTAGGTCACTTATCTCCACAAATAGAGCAAAAATGTGTTTTTCCAAAATCTTCCTGATCCATGTTGATGACATGAGTGTAGACATACTGTGTAGTGATTTTCGTGATTTTAGGTCAAAATCTGAATCGGCCTCATGGTGGCGCTAGAGGGCCATGTGAGAAATGAGGGGTGGGGTCTCCGCGCCGCCAAGGCGGACGAATAGGTACCGGCCCCGGCTCTCCCGGTCGCTCCTAGCCCGAGTTACGGCATTTTATGTGAGCTGCAGTGGCAGGGGGTCCTCCACTGGGGGCGCCACCACTTTTGCATCCGTTCTGGAGCACCAGGAGTGGGTGGTCCCCGGGAATGCCCCGTGAGCAGCCCCGTTGGGGTGGTCATTTGGTAATTTTTGCACATGTGCTCATTTTTTACACTTGGGGGTCCCCGAGGGAGCTGGGGGTCCCTGGAGCTCCGGGGGTCCTTGGAGGTTGTAGTTTGGCAGGTAAGGAGTGTGTGTGCAAAATCTGGCATGGATCGGGGCAACGGTTTGCGAGATATGAGCAGGGCAAAAGTGTGACGTGTGACGTGTGTGACGGACGGACGGACGGACAGACGGACACCTCGAGCAGCTTTCTGTAGTAAGTGCGACCTACGGTCGCAACAAACTTTAGAAGGCAATCGTAGCCAATCAGGAGGGAAGGGAAATGGGACACAGATCCATGTTGATGACATGACTTTAGAGATACTGTGTACCGCTTTGCATGATTTTAGGCCAAAATCTGTAGGAGCAGTGTCCAAAAAAGTGTTTTGCAAAAATCGGCCTGATGGTGGCGCTGGAAGAGGGGAATGTGGGAAATGAGGGGTGGAGGTTGACCTGACGGTCGCAATAATTGTGACCGTAGTTCCCATAAGTTTACTATGAAAACGGGTACATCTTGTCAGCGTATCTCTGTCTGTCTGTCTGTCTGTACGTCACGCCTGACACTGTGGTTCTATGGGTTTGTCTATGGTTCTATGGATCTGTCTGTGGTTCTATGGGTTTGTCGCTCTGACATCATGCTCTGATGTCACTGTGATGTCAGGGGAACCACTCTTAACAGAATGGGTTTGCTGCTTTGACATCACACTCTGGCTTGATGTCCCTTTTATGCCTTAGGTCAGTATAATGACACCATCATGGTCAGCATCATGACAGTATCATGGTCAGTATCATGACAGTATCATATTACATGATGATACTGACACAATGACCACTATAAAGGCACAATGACCATGACATCCCTGTCACACAGTGCCGGGGGGGCTGTACTGCCCCTGTTGAGAATACTAGTCTAGAGTACACCCTCCCCAGACCAACAGTTGGGCAGTGACAGACAATACACATGTGAATACATTTAAGAGAAAATTGAGAAATAGACCTGCAGGAGGAATGTAAGGAATCCTAAAAATAAAAGGTGGTTTGTCAGTAGTAAGTAATTAACAACACCAGAGCCATTTCCGGCAAACACTTCACGGCAATTACATCTAAAGCGAGCAATCGATGGAACCAGAGAAAAGACACTGATCAGTCAGCGGAAGGATTCTTTTAACGAGAAACCAAACTGAAAAGCATGCACAATGTGCAGAGGCAACCAGACACGCAAACACATGGACATGTACACAGTATGCTTTCACACGCACATGCAAATATGCATGCATATGGTGACAGGGTTGAAACATCATGCCACAGCACGTGAGAGTGTGAGAGACATGCATGTATGGGTGTGTTGCTGTTGTACTGTAGCACTGTCAGGGGCGTCACAAGGGGGTGGAAAGTGGGACTGAGTTACTAGGGCCCAAGGTGTAGGGACCTGGAATTGTGTTATACTTTAGCTAGTGAAAAATAGCAGATATACAAGCTCACAGCGCGAGCTTGTAGATCTGCTATTTATTTTAAGTCATGAAAATTAGTGAATAATATGTCTTTGAATATATCTATTTTTTAAGCTTACATTTGTAACTAAAATTTTGCTTCTGGGGGCTCCCTGGAACTAGATGAGAGATTGGAGATGGGAGTCCATGGCCAAATACATATCATTTTGGGGGTCCTTCACATGAAAAGGTTTGAGCACCATTGACATAGAAACATAGGTTTTTCAAAAAACCTTCAAAGACTTTCGAAGAAATATTTTCATGATATTTCAAAAATAGCAGATCTACAAGCTCGCAGCACGACACTAGGTGCCACGCTGTGAGCTTGTAGATCTGCTATTTTTCAAAAGTTGAAGCACACAATAACACAGTGAATCCTTGTACCCATAGGGCCCAGAATTTGGCGCGACACCCCTGAGCACCGTCCCAGTCTCCTTCCTGTTAGGTAACAGAGGTTTGCACCCTCAGCACCAGGCCTGTGGACATGTCCTTGTCAGAAGACAGGGGGGGGGGGGGGGGGACTGCTAAGAAAAGACACTGACGTCAGAACAACAGCCATCTACCTCCCAGTCTCCCTCTCTTTCCCTCCCTCCACGCTTCCTGTCCCTCCTTGCCAACGAGGACATCCTCTCCATCCGATGCCAGAACCGCATTGAGAACCACTTAAGGAAATACACTATACCTCTGCCCCACCACCCCCATCCCCATGTCCAGGGACATGCTGGGCCCCTGAAAAAAGAGTTGGAGAGGCCCTCATTGCGCGCTATAGAGAGAGATATCTCTCTATAGCGCTGCTGCTACTCAAAGATTTGCCATTTCAGATCATGACAAGTGACAAGCCAGTGGGCCAATTACCGGTACATGAGTTATATTTCGTTGTTGTCGGGTGGAAACCTTGTCGGGTTTGTTTTGTATTTATCATTTTAAAAATGATTTAAACTAGTGAAAACAGCCGATCTACAAGCACACAACGCCTCGCACCGCGAGGCGTTGTGTGCTTGTAGATCTGCTGTTTTCACTACTTTTGTGCGACGGCCTTGTATGATGAAGCAGGGCTTTACTTTGCGAAAAAATGTACAAGTTTGAAACTTGGAGATACGAGGTTTCTGCCCGACAGTGACGATTTACTTTGTTGGCCGCCCAGCCCTCAAAATGGAACGAAGGCCGACATTTTATTTTAATTTTTTTTTCCTAATGGCCGGCCTGGACCGGCCGGGAATGAACCGGCCGTTCGGGAGTTGTCCCGCTTTTCCCAATGGCCAGCACGTCCCTGCCTCTGCCGCCCCACCCCCATCCCCATGTCCCTCTGTTCTGTTCCCCCGAATTCTCTCCGTTCCGGGGACCCCATGAGGGGACCCACGAGGGGGGTCCGGAACGTTCTTAACAAAAATTGTTCCCAAAAGCTGAACAACAACTCGGGGGGGAGCATGCAGCATCTTTGCTGGGTCAGAGGAGAGGCCGGCGCTGCTCCATATGGCTCCATCCCACCGGCGGGGTGTTGTTCCTCCTGGCTGTCACCTCACGCTGCGGAGCCTGAAGGCATCTGCCAGCAGCACTCTCTCTCTGACTGCTGCTGTATGCTGCTGCCTGCCTGCCTGCCTGCCTGCCTGCCTGCCTGCCTGCCTGCCTGCCTGCCTGCCTGCCTGCCGCACTCACCTGTCACACTCTGTCGCCGTCGAGCACAAGCCTTGCATCATTCTCTCAGCCAGGGGCGTCACAATTGGGGAAACTGGGACTGATTTACTATAGGGCCCAAGGTGGAGGGGGCCTTAATTATTTAGCTATTGAAAAATAGCAGATATACAAGCTCACAGCGCGGCACCGAGTGCCGCGCTGCGAGCTTGTAGATCTGCTCATTTTTGAAAATTCATGAAAATGTGTGCAAATCTTTGAATACATGTAAGCGAACATTTGTAACTCAAATTTTGCTTCTGGGGGTCTCTGGAACTAAATATTTTGAGATTGGGGTCTGTGGCCAAATACATATCATTTTGGGGGTCCTTCACATGAAAATATTTGAGCACCAATGACATAGAAATTTTCACGATTTTTCAAAAATAGCAGATCTAGAAGCTCGCAGCGCGGAGCTTGTATATCTGCTATTTTCAATAGTTAAAGCTCAAAATGTGAGTGAATCCTTGTACCCAGGGCCCAGATTTTGGTGAGACACCCATGCTCTCAGCATTTTCAACTTCTTATGCGCGTGTTTGTGAAGTGCCTCTATACTTGCAGTGGTGGAAAAAGTACTCAAATGTTTTACATCAATCATCAATGCTGCAATGTAGAAGTCCTCTGTTACAAGTAAAAGTCAGAAATGTCAAATTGAGTTGGTTAAAAGTACAAAGGTTTTGGCATCAAAATGTACTTAAAGTAACACAAGTAGAAAGCAATGCCACATTTCACAAGTTTTCGGATGTAGGCCTATAAAAATGTTATATCTAATAGCAGATCTACAAGCTCACAATGCATCGTATTGCGCAGCATTGTGAGCTTGTAGATCGGCTATTCTTAAATGGCCAAAATGTATAGTATGTTTTGCAATAATAATCCAATCTACAAAGTAAAGAAAAGGGAAGCCTTTGAGGTCAGATGGGAGAGATTCAAGATTAATTTATTTGCTCCCGAATGAAATGTGTCTTGGACATGCAGGTTGCTACATAACATACAACAGGACAAGACAGACAGAAAGTAAATTACAACGAATAGTGCACAACACACAGTGCTGACATACAGGTCAAGTGCATACATTACATTACATTACACTAGAGTCATCACACCCTACTAACGGCCTGAGTTTAGCAGAGTAACGGATATGGGAATTAATAAGTATTTGTATCTGTTCAGATGTCTTTTCTTGTTTTTAACTGGGACTCTATAACGTCTACCCGAGGGTAGCAGTTCGTATTCTGAATGCAGAACATGAGAGGGGTCAGCAATTATTCTCTTAGCTTTCTTAACTACACTTTCCTCAAATATTGCTTGAAGGGTGGGGTGCTCCCTCACACCCATCACCTTCAATGCAATCCGAGTTAGTCTATTAAGAGGTGGATTAGACAGGAACACCAGGAGACAGGATTTAATACTTTTGTCTAATAATCATCAAGGAGCCTAAGAAAGATGATTAGCCCATGACATTTACACATACATTATACATAGATGCATAGCTGCTCTAATACATATTTTATCAAAAGAACATTTTTAAATAACTTATTCATGTCTTTTACACTAATAAGAAGTGGATCTATCTGAAAAGATGAAAAAGTGCATTCTGTGTTTTTGTATTTATTTCTACCTTTTATTTTTTGGTTTAGGTACTATATCTGCATATCATTGTTACTTAACTTTTTCGTTTATGTCTGTACCCAATTTAACTTTGTTCCCCCTCGGACCAGAATGTTCTGGACTATGTCTTGCACATACTTCTGTAATAGAGCAGTGAAGACTGTTTAACTTTAGCTTTTTTCTCTTTATAAGTTGTTGTTTTAGTTTTATGTTTGTCTAATGTTCTATATGTTGTTTTGGAAAAGTAATAAAATTTAAGTGAAAAAAATCTACAAAGTAACTAACTAAAGTTATCAAATAATTGTCATGATGTAAAAGTACAGTAGGTCTATTTGCCTCTGCGATGTAGTGGAGTAGAAGTAAAAGTACTGAAAACTGGAAATACTCCATTAAAGTAAAAATACCTCAAAATTGTACTTGAGTAAATGTAGGTCTACTTACCGGTAGTTACTTTACACTATAACTTCATGATACAAGAGTGTGTCTTACAAAGAAAAACTAGCCGATCGACATGACACATTGTAACGCATTGCAACATATACCGCAATGCATCACCATGCCACATAGTGAGCTTTGTACATCAGCTATTTTGTATTAATAATTAGCTTTTGACAAAAAATAAATAAAAAACTAACTACATTGCATCCTTTCGAACGCAGGATCTTTTTGTCCTTTTCCTGAAAAGTTTGCACAGTTTTTTTACATAGGCCTACAAGGTTTCCACCCCATTGATTTGAGGGACGAGCTCCTTGCAGGGGGGCAGGTATAGCCTCTATCAATATAGAGCTGACTGTGTGAGTCAGGTGAGTGTGCATCGCCAAGTTGGGTGGGGGCGGAGAAACTGAATGAGACGAACGAGAGTAGATCCGATGATGTCAGCTCTTTGGTGGAGTGTGTGTGTGCGTGTCATTGTCATTACAGTATATTCTTCAGCATGACATTGCGGAAGAGAAACCTTGCCTATGCTGAGTCGAACAGCTTCAGTTTAACATTGGGGGGTTCGGGGGGACGGGTTCGATAATGGGCGGGGAAACCAGGCTAGGTGCTGTGGGTGTGGCCCAATGGGCCTAGGCCCTGAGTCAGTCAACCTATAAGCTCTGAGTTAGTCTGAATGCTAGACCACACCCACTCCGGTCTAGCAATACCGTGGCTTGCTGAAGCAGTGTGTCAATAAAGTAAACTACAGAGAAGAGTTGTGCCATCTATCTCCGTTCACTCCATCGGGCCAGAAACATAGTGTTTCTGACCACTCGCTGACACTCTTATCTCAATAACTCTAGCATTGTACAGCACTGGAGTGCTGTATACACACTCCTTGTTTATTTCCACCCCACTCTCTGTTTATTTCCATCAAAATGTGCTTTGACATTTGTCTGTGAGATCATGTGAAATGACACAGACGAGATGAGTGCTGCAATACAAGAAGACTCAGGGAGGCTATTTATTGTGCTGGTGTGGAAGAGCAATGAGGGCCAATATTGAGGCTCAGTACATAGAGCGGGATTATCCGTAGGTAAGCTTTCCTGAGAACAGTCCACGGTACATTGCTGACGGATTGCAAAAATAATCAGAACTTTAGTCAGAGGTACAAACACAGTCAAGTAAAGTTCTGACAGGTACAGCGGAAGCTCTAAATGGTGTAATTTTGCTCTTATTGCCAGAAAGAGCGAATACACTTCCCGGCACCGTCCGGCACCTGCTGTCCTTCCTTATTGCTGTCTACCCTGTCTAAACTAAGTTCAGATGTTGGCTGAAGCATGTAGCCAGCTTTAGTCTTATTTTGAAATCTAGTTGCGACCGTCAGGTCGCAGTTACTATCAAAACCTCCACCGGCTGTCCAACAGTCAGTCAGTCAGTCAGTCAGTCAGTCAGTCAGTCTGACCATCGCGTCGCGTCGCGTCACACTTTTGGCCCTACTCTATCTCGGGCACCGTTGCCCCTATCCATGCCAAACTTTGCACCCACACTCCTTGGCTGGCAAACCACAACCTCCGCCCCTGATTTCTCACATTCCCCTCTTCTAGCGCCACCATGAGGTTGCTTTTTGCAAACAACATTAATGGACACTACTCCTACAGATGTTGCCTACAATGCCACTTACAGGCCAATTTGTGTATACATGTGACCTGACGGTCGCTTATCTCCCGATTAGAGAGTCTTACTGGTATCATACTGGATACTATCTACAGTGAGTCTGATATTTACTGAAGCTGTCTTGACACTTGTGGAAAGAAAATAGAAGAAAGGCTGGTTTAACAAGCCCTATTTTATAGGCTACTTAATTGTACAACAGGGTTACAGGACGACAGCCGACAAACTCACAATGCGTTGTTTTTTTTTTTACATATAATGACACGACTATGCTGCGTCCTATAATCTATGCACTGTGGAAGTGTCTTTTTATGGTGATTGTCGTTTTATCTCATGTTGGCTACTGTAGTAGGGGAGGGGTCATCATTAAGAACAATATCAGAAATGTATTTTGGTCAGGACTCATTTATGCACATCCGAACACAATATCAAATGGCAACCCTGGCATGACATAAAAGCCATGGCGTGTGCAAAAAGTAATGGTCCAGACAATTTTATTTTGGCCCATCCAAAATCGAAATCCGGGCGCCGCGCCTGCTGAAAACTCTTTTCATTATCTTTCCATCACATGCTTCACACTTTTCACTGCCAACTTTACACTATTTCCCCATTGCCTCTTGACTTATTCGAGCATTTCCCCTCTATTTATCCTCGTGTTTTCCCCGGGAGAAATGAGTCATTTTTTCAGCATCTCTCTCTCTTGTTTTCCCAGTAGATTTTTCTGTCCAATGTTCAAGTATAATGTGTCACCTCATTTCCTGCATCCTCCCCCTTGCTTGACTCACCTATAAATATTCTTAAGCAGAATACACACAAACACACAAGTCGATGTAGTATATACACACGTACAGAGAGAGATACAAATTGATAGAGAGTAGATGAAATTCAGACAACACAGTGGCTCAAAAACACACACACACACACACACACACGCACGCACGCACGCACGCAAGCACGCACGCACGCACGCACGCATGCACGCACGCACGCACGCACGCACACACACACACACACACAGACCCCATCATAGACAGCTATTGCCTCTCACAGAGCCTTTCTTTTTTGTTTTGGTTCAGTAAAAATTCATTTTCCAAATATCATCAAAGATAATAAAGATACATACTGTACAGTAGCTGATCTCTAGACGGGCTATTCTTGGTATTTTTGCACACTGTTGTACACCAGGTTTAGTTTAGAGTTAAACTTTGGAAGGAGAGCTTTGCCTATGCTGAGTTGAACAGCTTGCTTAACAGTGGTGTTCAGGCAGTTCAGTAATGTGCTGAGAAGTAGTTTCATTATTTTCACATCACATGCTTCACACTGTCTTTTACTGCCAAATTTACACTATTCCCCCATTTATAATTCCCCCTAATCTCAGCACTTCCCCTCTATTTGTCCTCCTGTTCTCCCCAGGAGAAATCTGAGTAAGTATCATTGTCTTCTCTCTCTCTCTCTCTCTCTCTCTCTCTCTCTCTCTCTCTCTCTCTCTCGCTCTCTCTCTCTCTCTCTCTCTCTCTCTCTCTCGCTCTCTCTCTCTCTCTCTCTCTCTCTCTCTCTCTCATTTTCACACGCAGCAGATTTTTCGGTCATGTTTCCAGCATAACGTGACACCTCATTTCCTACCTCATTCCCTTTTTGCTTGACTCAGCTATAAATAGTCTTAAGCCTAATACACAAACACACATGTAGACATACACCTATGTACGCACGCACGCACGCACGCACGCACGCACGCACTGCCAGGTCTTTCTATAGCCCGATCTACCTTTTATTCCCAGTAGCCAGAGACTCCACCGACCACTTACCTTTTCATTATAAGAGAAGAACACGTAACCACCTGGAACACCAGATGCCACCTCACTCTCATCCTTGGTAGACGCACTCGAAGCCACCGTTGGCATGGGGCATGGGGAAATCTAGAAATCAAACTAAAAACATGAAACATTTTCAAAACTTTTCGAAAAAGGTCACAACATGTCACATTGCCGCATGTTCTGAGCTTGTAGATCAATATGTCACACGATTAAGTATAGGGCTAAAGTGGATAGAACGTCTTCCACGGCATCCGTGTTTGTGATATCTGTTGCTGGTATTGCTGATCAGAGTAGCTGTAGGCCAGTCTGACATAGTAGCATCATACTGACATAATAGTGACATCATACTGATGATCTGAGTGTTGAAGCTGGCAGGTTAAAACTGGAACGCACACTGGTGTTGGACCACGATCAACCACATCGGGCTTTCCTCATACTGTCCTGTTGAAACATAGAGCCTTCACAAGCCGGCACTACTTTCCAGAGGAAACTACAAGCCTTCACCACATTAACGAGGAACTGCTTGACCAGAGAATCGAAGGGCAACCAAAACCCCAGTAACCAACTAGTCCACTGGTATTCACATCACAACCCAGTCCTAGATTACAAGTAGACAGTCACTGCGTGAATCTATAAACAGTTGTTGAGTATTCGTAGGAACCGGCTACTTGATTTAATAATCAAGTAGCCGGTCAGTGGTGAACATCCACTGACGAGTGGTGATGGATTTCATTGCTGGCTGCGTGGGAGGGGCTTCAGGGGTGTTGGTTGGTCACCCATTTGACACAGTTAAAGTGAGGCTGCAGGTCCAGAATGCCGACAAGCCTCGGTACCGCGGGACCTTCCACTGTTTCCAGTCGATCGTACGCAAGGAGTCAGTGTTTGGTCTGTACAAAGGCATTGGACCCCCCATGATTGGCCTGACCTTCATCAACGCCATAGTGTTTGGCGTTCAGAGCAAGGCCTTGCGCCTGCTGGGTCGGGACACTCCCACCAACCAGTTTGTGGCGGGGTCAGCGGCGGGCGCCATCCAGTGCGTCGTCTGCTGCCCCATGGAGCTGGCCAAGACCCGCCTGCAGATGCAGAGCAAGTCCTCCAAGAGGCTGTACAAGAACTCCCTGGACTGCTTGAGGCACATCTACAAGCACGAGGGCGTCTGGGGGGTCAACCGCGGCATGGTCACCACGTTCGTCCGCGAGACGCCAAGCTTTGGGGTGTATTTCCTGACCTACGACGCGATGACCCGCTCGCTGGGCTGCGGGCCCGGCGACGCCAACGTGGTCCCCAAGCTGCTGCTCGCGGGCGGCATGTCGGGCATCACCTCGTGGCTCGCCACCTACCCCGTGGATGTGATCAAGTCCCGCCTCCAGGCGGACGGGGTGGGCGGGGTCAACCAGTACCGCGGCATCGCCGACTGCGTGCGTCAGAGCGTGAGGAAGGAGGGCTGCATGGTGTTCACGCGAGGCCTCACCTCCACGCTCCTCCGGGCGTTCCCCGTCAACGCGGCCACCCTCGCCACATTCACGCTCTTCCTGAGGTACGCCCAGGGGGTGGAGGCCCCGGTGGCAGAACCTCCGGCCTTAACCAGAGGTCACTGAGGAGCTCTACTTCAGTTGAGGTAAAAGTGTGTTTAGGGGAGAGTGGGGGCCTATTACAGCCATGCAATAACCCGGAAGGGGGAGAAGAGAAGGAGTATAGTGAGAGCCCTATTTTCTCTGTAATAACCCAGACAGGGAGAGAGCCTGCTTCTACCGTGTAATAACCCCAGAGAGCAGGGGAGAGGAGGAGAGTGAGAGCCTATTCCATCCCTGCAAATAACCCAGCCAATGTGGAGCACTGAAACCTGAACACCTGAACAAAACCCGGCATTGCTGGGAAAGCTGATTTCTCTGTCCATTTAAATGCCTCTATGGAGATTGCTGAACACTCCAAAGGTGGTGCGTCGTCGATCGCAGGGTTCTTGCCGGACACCCTTACTTCTTACATGACCCTATCTGAACTCACCCTGAACTGTAAGACTGAGCATTACCATGTTTACCAATGTAGGACGGACAACTGATCATTCATTACTTACGTCAGCAGAGGGCGCAAGTACTGCGGTCGGTGTATCTGTGCGTCCAGTGTGTCTGTGTTATGACCGTAACCAATCAGGGAGCAGCGTTCTTGGTGACGTCACCACAAACAAGTGCGACCTGATATAAATAACAAGGCGCCAAATAACAAGGTGCCAACTTGCCCACCCACATACAGACAGCACCGATCGCAGTACTTGTGCACTCTGCTGGTGCACAAGTATAGGCGAGACTCGCAGCGCGAGTGCACAAGGTACAAGTTGGCACCTCGATAGAGTGCAGTCTAATTGCAACTAACTTATGTAGGGCAACAAGAGATGTTGAGTCTTTATGGTTATACGGTATGTTTTTTCTGTAATGATAAACAGAAAATATAATTTAATACAACTAGAAAGGTGCAATTGGAAATTGCAAGTGTGGTTACCGACGGGACTATATTCTGCAGCAAGCTAACTGTCATGTGAAACTCGACCAATTGATTCCCTATTGATTTCCACTCCTATTGATTCCCACTCCTTTTGATTCCCACGATTCCCTATCCCATTGATTCCCTATCGATGCCCTATCCCATTGATTCCCTTTTGACTCCTATTCCCATTGATTCCATCAATTTCCAATAGCAGAGGAAAGGTTTATCTAGTGGCTGATATGTTTATCTAGTGAAAAGAAAGTTTCCACAGAACTACAGTTTACCACACTAATTAATAACTTGCATTTATATAGTGCCTTTCATGAACCTTAACAATTAGGAATCTAACAAACAATGACTAGTACCACTACTGAAGTTAGAGTACAGCACACATTAATTAATTGGACAATACACAAAGTAGGAAATTCAACATTCTCAATATATATGCTGTATAAGGATTTGTGTATTTCCTTGCACTCATTTCGTGCACACATCGTAACATTTACCCATTCAATCTTCATAACCATTAAAGCAGACCAATAATGTGAAAGTATAGTAAACCTATCACACACACAGTGACCGTAGGAATGGGTCTCAATCACAGACAGTGTCCGCACATCCAGTTTGTTACCCTGCCAAACACAACAAAGGAATTGGCATCATGTCATCACTGTCGGGCATGGATCTCTATTTTTCATCTTATCTTTTGTTGTCATAAATAAATGCCCTTTTTAAAACTTGGCCACATGACAAAAGTAGTAGAAAATAACAGATCTTTGAAAGAAAACAGCAATTCTCTCCTCTAATGACATGTCCATTGTCCAAAATAAAGTCTGTCTGTGGGTTTCATGAATATTTAACCAATGAAAAGTATTGACAAGGGGAGGACATTTATTTTACATTTATTTATGGAGAAAGCAGTAAACTCACTTCATCACTCACAGTCATAAAGTTGCAGTCTTTATCATCCAGCCATCCAACAGTATACCTTATTTCTAATGGCGAGTTACACCCAGGACAGATGGAGAGAGAGAGAGAGAGAGACACACACACACGCGCGCGCGCGCACACGCACGCACGCACGCACACACACACACACACACACACAGACACAGAGGTTCTGTTAATTAATAGGAGGAAGATAAGTATATTGAGCTACAATGAACACGACCAGATGGCAATTAATGAGAATACATCTTTGACTACTGTCTGTCGCCATAATGACTAAAATGTTTGAGACAAATTATGTCAAAGCGCATTTGAGACTGATGAAAATAAAAAGCAGCAATGTATGAGATTGTGTCAGTGAGGCAGTGTTGTTTTTGACAGCAAATTTTTAGTCATAGTCTTTTGAATACAATGTCATTTAGTTTTAGTCATAATTTAGTCACCTGAAAAGTTTTAGTTTTAGTTTAATTTTAGTTGACTAAATATCATAAGATTTTAGGTGACTAAATCTACAGTTGATTTAGTCGACTAAAATGTCTTTTGGCAGGCCTTGATGGCATCGTAATGACTGATTTTACACTTTACTTGGTTGTGTGCTGAAAATAGCAGATCTTTACACGCAGCGCGACGTGTTGTTAGCTTGTAGATCTGCTATTTTCAGCATGTAACACCTGAGAGCAACCAAACATAAAATGACTCTCTTCTCCACGAGTCCCTCCCTAACGTTTTAGTCTAGTTTTTATTTTGTTGACGAAATTGTCAATATATTTAGTCTCAGTTATAGTCATCACAGCTTAATTTTTATTTAGTTTTTATTTAGTTTTCGTCAGTGAAAAAAACGCAGTCGACAAACATTTTTCGTCATAGTTTTAGTTGACGAAATCAACACTGCAGTGAGGGGCTGGAAAACTACCTGTATGGGTCGATGGAGCAAACAGAAACGGCACAGTGGCTCTCTTGGCACCCTAGTGGCCAAATACGGAGCCAAAATCAAATATTAATGTGAACTGTACAATTTCTGAGAAAAGAAAGTACCAAAACTAGTCCCTTTGTGTGTTAGGTTTCGTGGCAATAGACCAATTATTTGTTAACAAACATTGAGACTGCACATGCAGGTGCCGTTGTCATCATGTTCCCTAAATTCCCTATTCCCTAAAGATGCCCCCAAACTCTCTCTCTCTCTTTTGTGTCAGTGACCCCTCTAGGTCCCCTAAATGTCTATGTGACATGACACTGACCATGATACTGTCATAATCACTATGGTCATTATCATACAAAATTAGGCCTAGGAAGTGAAAAGATGTTTTTTGAAGCAGCACACAGAGAAAAACTCTCTAGTGCTCTCTGTAAAAGAAAATGGCAACCTCCATAGAGGAGGCCAGGAATATGGTGAATACAGGGGACAGGTGGTGATTATGTGGTTGGCGGTTTGCTCAATAATACATTAATACAAGCTCAACTTACTTTACTTGCATGCTGTGCTGTCAGCAAGGCCCCACTTCTTCGAAGACAATTTGAAGCAGCCAAGCCCGGTACGCAGGCGTTTCAGCAGGGGATAATACCATAAGACCCTAATCTTAACCATTTTACCCTAACCATAACTGATATTCCCCTCAGCTTAACTTTATGTAGCAGAGTAATCCTATAAGTCCAGAGACCTAATATCTCCTTGGCCAGTGGCATTGAGTGATAGGTGTTTGGTTTTGCAGCTAGACAAGGTTAAAATCCTGGTATGCTTGTGTCTCTGTGTGGTTGGACTCCTAATATTCCATAGTGTCATAGTTAATCAGTATCAGATAGCTTAAATATTCTTAAGGAAATAAGTAAACAGTAGACTGACAGGAAATGGGGAATGACATGCAGCAAAGGTCGCCCGGATCGGGAATCCAACCTGCGACACACTGTCAGGCATCAGAGCCTATGTGGTATGCGCCTGGACCAGTAGGCCAGCGGGCGCCCGGACAAGACTTGCCACGGACACATTTGTCCGCGTACGGACATGTTGATGACCCCTGTTCCATTGCAGTCCTTGTGGTGATTAAACTGTGTTATTGGTCCGTCTATCACTTGCACCTCTTTATTATTCACTCATTCCATCACTCTCCCCTTGTCCTCCCGGACACAGTAGCCTATACTCGGCCATTAAACTGTCACTTCACCTCGGCTGGGGCACCACCTGTAAGTGGGCAATTTTTGCTGAGTTGAGGTTTGAGCCTCATGTGAGCTCTTTAGACTTCCATTACAATTTAAGTATTGCAATCTATAAAACATATCCTCACTAGAGCCACGAATGTTACATTAACCTTCCGCTGGAAGGTTTTACAAAAAGGATAGATCTTCTTTCTTCATGTGAATAACAGCTGCCTCAGCTCCGCATATAACAGATGGGGTCAAGAAGTGCAAAGGGGAAGAACTAAGTAATGTTGTGGTATAGTGAGAGTCAGAGGTAGTTGGAGGAGACGTGACTCATTTGAGCCAGCGTGGAGTGATAAAACTGTCAGGGACCCCGAGAAGAGATACGACGCGTTGTCGCTCAAGGTGAACGGGATGTTCTTCATAACCTTCTTTCAAAGAGGAGAGAAGAGATTGTAGGTGGTGGCAGTGGAGACGGGGGGTGAAGTACAAGTAGAAAAGAGAGAGCAGGAAAAGAAGAGAAAAATCACACCTAGTGTGAAGTGAGCGGTGCTAATTATGAGTTAATTGTGGGCTCTCTTTAGGGAGCACACTAAGTTATCCCATTTCCATTTTTTGGCACCTAAAACTATAGTCTTTTGTTTTTGAGGAAATGGGAAATGAATTTTGTCTTATTTTGTTTGTTTGGTACTTAAAACTAGTCCACATGTTTTGAGCTATAAATTCCGTTCAAACTTCAATTTGTTCAGCTTTGCTATCGCTGCTTGTATTTTACTCGTAACCATTTGTTTCCCAGTGAATTCCTATGGGAAATTAATTTTGTCTTACCGTTTATATCAATCGCCATCCACAAAATGTGTGGATGGCATGTGTTGGATGTGTACTTTTTGTACTGCCCGCCCCATAATATACTTCGTGAGTGTTTTCACGCAAGCTCACACAGTTTCTTTAGGAACTTCATTTCTAGTTTCATTAAGCTTGGCCAATATGACCCTGGGTGTACAACAAATGTTGAGCGCCTTGTGCCAAGATGTACTGTAGGCCAGATATACTGTAGGCCACACTTCAGAGCACGGACAAGGCGATCAGGGTACTAAAGTATAAGATGTTTTTCCTTTGTTGGTTCCAAATCAAATAATGACAAAATACGAATCACACATTCAAAAAATTGAGAAAATTTGAAGCAATTTCCTGATTTTTTTGCAAGCTCAGAAATTGGAAAAATGAACCAATATTTCATTTTTTGATGGAGCTAGAATATCAGGCAATTGAAAGAAAATTGATTTTTTAAGATTCAATTCCTACTAAAAATCAGATTATACTTTAGTACCCTGGCCCAAGGCCAGATGTTGGAGCCTAACTCCTTCCAGGAGCACCGCTCAAAAAGAGGAGACAGAGAATAATAATGGAGTTTGATTGATTGATTGATTGATTGATTGATTGATTGAAGAATGTATTAGAAGTTTGCAATAGAAAAAAGTACAGTTTCACGACAGTACAAATCACTGGTACAAGGTCAACTAAAAGGAGATCCTAGAAAGCCAAGGCTTATTTCCACAGGAACCACACTATCTCATATAACATTGAAAGACCGATAGAACATAGTACTTTATCTAGAATAACATCAATTTCAAAAGCAAAAAAGCATAACATCAAATACAAAGGCAGAAAAGGGGGCGTGGGAGCATGGGGCTTAGTCTAATTACAAGTCACAGGTAGCAGCCACCTGAAGGTGACTTTTCATACCAAGAAGGAGGCTAGGGATTTTCTCTCATTTAAGGCTTGTGGAAGGGCGTTCCACATGTTGATGGTAAAACAGGAGAACGAATTAGAGCCTTGTTTAGAGTTAAATCTACGTTGATGATGATTACTGGAGCTGCCTCTGGTGTTGTGATCGTGAACATCCTTGACCTTTCGAGAGTAGTTTCTCAGGTAAATGGCTATCTTGGAGGTGTAGTGTATCTTGTACACCAGGCCCATTGCAAAAGATGCTGTACTCTGTCAGCTACTTTAAGCCATCCCACGCTTTTGTGGTGATGATCGGTAAGGTGGGCCTGAGGAGGAAGACCAAGCATGACCCTAATTAGTTTGTTCTGGGCTGTTTGGAGCTTTAACTTTAAGGCAGCTGGGCATCACGATACCAGACAAGGACTCCGTAATCAATGAGGGGCCCAATAAGAGCACCTCCTAGTGTCTTTCGAGATTTAATATTGATCAGCGGGGCAACCCCAAGAAAGAAAGTGGTTTTGTCTTGCTATCACAGTGTCACCTACTTTAATTGTGAAGTTCTCAACTTTGCTAAGTTTCTGACTAGATCCAAAGAGGATACATTCAGTTTTACCTAGGTGAAGAGTCTGTTGTCATTGAGCCAGGTGCAGATCATGTTTAGTTCACAGTTAAGGGCCTTTTCATCCTGCAATACATCTCTGCCTGAGACTAGGAGAGCCGAGTCATCCGCAAACAGAAACAGATTGCAGTCACAAGCAGATGACATGTCGTTTACGTATATTAAGAACAACAGTTGTCCTAGTATACTCCCTTGAGGGACTCCACAGTTTACCGGGAAGGGGGGGGGGGGGGGGGGGGGGGGGGACAGGGTTCCGTTGACTTCCACCATCTGTTCCCTCCACACCAGAAGGAGGAAAAAGAGAGAAAGGGGAGAAGATAATTAAGAGAAGCGATGCAACAGAGAGAAAAGGATGGAGAGAGAGAGAAGAGAGGGGAAAGAGAGGAGGGAAGGAAAGGGGAGAGAGAGGAGATAGATAGAGGACAGGAGATGGAGGAGACAAGAAAGAAAGGAAGTCCATTCTGCCTCCTCATTGTAATGACAGAGACGTCCAGTTGCTTCTGCAGGGAATACTAATTATTTATCGATCAGTGTAATCTATAATAGTTGAATGTTGTCCTGCATGGGTTGGGGCCCCTGTCCACGTGTGACCAATATGGTTCTCCTTTATACTGCAGGGGCATCAAATACACTATGTAATATAACTTTACCTCCCCTTTCCCACTGTAAATAGCTTCTATTTCTTTTTATTATATTTTCCTTTTCTTTCTTTTTTTCTTGCTGACGATATCCTATG
>NC_137819.1:53053266-53223215 GCF_963921795.1 Nannobrachium achirus | reverse complement strand
GGCCGGCCGTGCAGGATGTGAACGCTTCCTTGATGAAAGATGCATGGTAAACGAGGCTCCTCTGCGGCGGCGGTGCTGCTGGTGGTCGTGGTGGGCTTTTTCTCCATGCCCCCCGTTCATGCCGGTGAGTTGGACACAGGTAGGTAGACGAGCGGTCATCACTGACTGAGTCAAGGCCGATACCAATCAATCATTTACTAGCCTATATAGCTCAGTGGTTTTCAACCCTTTTCATGTCTACGTCCATTATTTATTCAGCATTTGAGCCACGGACCACCATCTGATGAGATTTTTAGCCTCTCAGACCCAAAACTTAGAATATTTTGTTAATGTTGGATAAGATTTTGTCCACAATTCCATCCATGCTGTGTTGATGTGGTGCCATAGGGTAGATAAGATAACAGACAAACATTGATACAACATAACAATTCTTCTACATCCTATAATTGTGTAGACTTCTTGTAAATTAAGTAATGCAGACAATTGCAGAGGTTTAACAATAATATAACTTATAATCTTATACGGGTCCATTTGGTTTCATTCTACACTCTCACCAGTTAAAGATCTATAAGGGTCCATTTGGTTACCAGCTCTCCATCATTTAGCTGGGGGGACCACCAGGAACCTCCTCAAGGACCACTGGTGGTCCCCGGACCACTGGTTGAGAACCACTACTATAGCTGACCATATGGGTATGGGTGATGTGGAATGAATGAGGCACTGGAGTAGAATGTGTATAAGGCGAGCACAAATAACATCATTATGTATCAAATGATAACACACTTTGCATTGTAATGTATTGTTAGGGTGTAAAAACTGACATTATGGGCTATAAGTGCGTCTGGACCTCTCTGACTGTTTGTGTACATTCTTTGTGTGCGTGTGTGTGTGGTGGGGACCGTACATACGTTCCCAGGTTCTATGTTCCTCACTTTCTTACCACCTAGACCTAACCCTAACCTTAAAGGAGTAGTTCACCCCCAAAATGACTTTTGTTCTATTGATTAGTCACGCCATGGAGACTAGAGTTCATTAATATTTTTAGGTTTTTGTCACATTCCTAAGACAAAAATGTGATAACAATAAATTTACCCCCATTCGTTCCGGATGGGGACCCGTTTCGAAACGGGTCCCCATCCGGAATCAATGGCGGTAAATTTACTCGAATCAAATTTTTGTCTTGGGAATGTGACAAAAACCAAAAAATATTATTGAACTCTACTCTCCATGGCGTGACTAATCAATAGAAAAAAAGTCATTTTGTGGGTGGACTACTCCTTTAACCTCAGTAAAACTAATGCAGGTTAACCTGTGGGGAACATAGAACCTGGACATAGAACATGTGGGGAACATAACCTGGGGAACATAGAGAGGACCCTGTGTGGTGTACCCTTCTTCCTTAAAGACTTGCTGCAGTCGTTCCCTTAACAGTGCCCGTGCTGTGCCTCATTTGAATACGAATAATTAATTATCCTGCACGCCCCAACCATCCATCAACGTCTAAAGGTGGTTATGAAGTTATAGGAACACGATGAACATGACTTATTGTCACATCACTCACATGTGGGCTACTCAAACCAACCATGGAGCACAAACCTCTGTCAGCACTGCAACTATTCAGATTTATCTGAATGTTGACATGTGGGCTAATACAATCTGACTTTCCTCAAAGCAACACCTTGCAGTGATAAAGTGCAGAAGCCTATTTTGCTTTGTGAAAATCTCAACTGGTTTGGAAAAGATGTCAGCTCACGAAGCAAATTCTTAAAGATCTGTAATCGTATGGAATAATGAGATGGTATTTGGGCCTATTTGGAATTCTGAAGAATCCTGCATCTTGTAGCACTTGTCTTTGCTGAGCTCTCATAGGTCATTCTTATCTATGAGAGCAAGGTAGAACAATAGAAAGATTTAGAGGTAACACACACACACACGCACGCACGCACGCACGCACGCACGCACACACACACACAGTCCCGCACAGTACTTTGTGTCAATTAATGCAGCTAAGAGCCTGAGGGAGTGCTCAGAGAGAGTTGATCAGCCACATCAATTAATTTCTCCAGCACTCTGTAGCACTCCGCGTTCCTGTGCTCTACTTTGTTGATTGTGTTAACAGCACCGAACAAAGAGATAAAGAGATGGGAGAGGGCACATTCTCCTCCTGTAATGTTGTTATTGTACCCCAGGTCCACAGATGTCTCAGTGCTGGTGTGAAGTGCTTGGCAAGGGAGGTATGCATTTCAGGCAATGTACTGTACACTGAGTGATGGACTGCTTCTTTTGTTTGTTTTATAATGGGAGTGTAAGTGTAAACAGAGCGATGCAACATAATCAGATCGGGGACGTACACACAATACAAGGAGAAGATGATGCTGTCCAGCTCTCCAGCTGTCGATGGAAGGAGCACACAGGGACTGCATCTGTGCACATTCGCTTTTAACAAAGCGTTTCCTTAATGATTCTTGTTTTGTTGTTACCTAGTTTTAATTATTTGACCACTCAGTTTAACCTAGTTGGGTCCCATGTACTTGTTTGGTTGCATATGCTGTTTTATGCCATGTTTTTAAACCTTGTAGCACTTTGAGATTTGTGAGAATGTAAAGTGTTTTATTGCGACCGTCAGGTCGCAAGATTACTACCAAAACCTCCACCGGCTGTCTGTCTGTCAGTCAGTCAGTCAGTCTATCAGTCAGTCTGTCAGTCAGTCTGTCAGTCAGTCTGTCCGTCATGTCACACTTTTCCCCAACTCATATCTCCGCCACCGTTACCCCAATCCATGCCAAACTTTGCACACACACTCCTTGCCTGCCAATCCACAACCTCCACCCCACCAGGGACCCCCGGAGCTCCAGGGACCCCCAGGGACCCCCTTCCACCGCCGCCAAAAAGTGCAAAAATTACCAAATGACCACCAAAACAGGGCTGTTCACGGGGAATTCCTGGGGACCACCGACTCCTGGTGCTCCAGAATGGATGCCCCTAGTGGAGGACCCCCGCCACTGCAGCACAAATAAAATGCTGTAACTCGGGCTAGGAGCGACCGGGAGAGCCGGGGCCGGTACCCACGCGTCCGCCTCGGCGGCGCCAAGAGAGACGTCAACATGAATCTGTCCCATATAGCGCCACCATCAGGCCCATTTTTTCAAACACATTTTTGGACACTGCTCCTACACATTTTGCCCTAAAATCACGCAAATCGGTACACAGTATGTCTACACTCATGTCATCAACATGGATCTGTCCCATATACTGTAGCGCCACCATCTGGCCGATTTTTTCAAACACATTTTTGGACACTGCTCCTACACATTTTGCCCTAAAATCACGCTGCGACCTGATGGTCGCTTATCTCCCGATTAGGGAGTCTTACTGGTAAATAAAATGTATTATTAGTGTGGTTGCTGTATAGGCAACACATTATAGTTCTAGCCCAGCTTTCTTATTATTATTAAAGGACAACTCTGCCCTAAATCACTTCTAGGCTCATTTTCCTACTTATATTGATCCAAAATGGGGGTGGGGTCTATTAGGCAGAAATGCCCCTGTTGTCCAGTTCCCCCAGGAGAGGGGAGTGGAGTCTATACAAGCCTATCACTTTTACACTATTTGTTGTGGTCAAAAGTGTTATTATTTTTTCATGAATGTGGTACTAGTTGGCATTACAAACACATACATGCCATCGGTGTCCCACACAAAAGCCATCACACTCACATGCTAAACAGATGTTATGCTTTTATCTGTCCCGGAAAAGATGCCCTGTGATTGGCCAGTACATTCACTTTTATTGGCACTTGTGCCAAATGCTCATCCAAAAACATTATTTATGAGATTGTGGTGGCTTGTGTGGGACAACCAAGGCATGGATGTGTTTGTAATGACAACTAGTAACACATTCATGAAAAAGAAAATCACTTTTGAACCCAACAAATAGTGTAAAAGTGATAGGCTTATAGGATCCACTCTAAGCTATGAGAGCTGCTGAGTTCTGTTGGGGAAACTGGGCTCATAATGCTTCACGGTGCAACGTGTTGTGAGCTTGAAGATCAGCTATTTTAACCCATTTAGGCCTAGAATTATTGAATGCTTTAACCAGTGAAAAATAGCAGATATACAAGCTCACAGCGCGGCACCGAGTGCCACGCTGCGAGCTTGTAGATCTGCTATTTTTGAAAAAGTCGTGAAAATGTGTGCAAATCTTTGAATATATGTATTTTCAAAGCGAACGTTTGTAACTCAAATTTTGCTTCTGGGGGGTCCCTGGAACTAGATATTTTGAAATGGGGGTCCTGCTATTTTTTTATATTTAAAGCATAAAATATTGCGTCATAATGTGTTCAGGCCTAAAGAGAATTGGTGTAGACAAAGAAAAGAGTGGTCCAAGAACAGAGCCAGCTCAGGTCCAGTTTACTAAATCTAGCCTGTTACAGTAAAGGTCATTAAAGAGCACTGTAGTTCCAAACCACGACGGTCACTAAGGTTGTACGTAATCTTACTCCGAAGAAAGATGTACAATGTAACCAAACGGACCCTTACGAGTCCATTTGCTTACATTTGTACAACTGTATGAGTTACAGATGGATACATGGATGGATAAATGGACAACTCTCTGCCTAATAGACCCCATGGACAGTATTTTTTGGATCTATATAAGTAGGGAAAATTTGCCTAGAAGTGATTTAGGGTGGAGTTGTCCTTTAATAAAGATAAACAATCAAGACTATAAATAGTAAATCCATTGAGTTCAATGGGGGAGTGGTGCTAGCTCGAGGATTGCTGGAGCTTCACACGACAATTTGACTATCTGGTTATCCAGACTATACTGTATATAGTAGGCAACCACACTTGCCACACTGCAGTGTCTGATTTGTAGGCTTGCCTAAATCTTTAATTCAGGGGCAAAGCACAGCCCCACGACTCACACTTAATGAGATGTGTGTTTGTTGCACAGCCACATCGATTGCCTCTCTCACGTGCATGCATGCCTGCCTGCGTGTGTGAGAGAAAGCGAGAGAGAGAGAGAGAGAGAGAGAGAGAGGGAGAGAGGGAGAGAGGGAGAGAGAGAGAGAGAGAGAGAGAGAGAGAGAGAGAGAGAGAGAGAGAACATAAGAGTCACAATCTAAGTCAGATGGAAAAGGAAAGAGACCAGCTGAGAGGTTTATCGAGGGAAACACAAGAGACCGGCATGTGTGTTTAACCCATTTAGGTCTAGAATTATTGAATGCTTTAACCAGTGAAAAATAGTAGATATACAAGCTCACAGCGCGGCACTCGACTTGTAGATCTGCTATTTTTGAAAAAGTCGTGAAAATGTGTGCAAATCTTTGAATATATGTATTTTTAAAGTGAACGTTTGTAACTCAAATTTTGCTTCTGGGGGGTCCCTGGAACTAAATGTTTTGAGATGGGGGTCCGTGGCCAAATACATATCATTTTGGGGGTCCTTCACATGAAAAGGTTTGAGAACCACTGACATAGTAGTCTCTCAAGAACAGACTAACTGAGCTCCAGTTAAGTGAAAAGGACCTTTTCTTTGACGATGGCTGGCCAGATCGCTGACATAGAAACATAGGTTTCTCAAAAAATCTTAGAAGGATTCAAAAGACACTTATAGAATCGGGTGATAGCAGATCTACAAGCTCGCAGCGCGGCACTGTGAGCTTGTATATCTGCTATTTTTCAATAGTTAAAGCATAAAATAATGATACACAATAATGTGTACCCGTTCTGAATCGATTAATTAGACCTGGTGACCTATGAGGATGGGATCTTAATTTGTTGGAGAACAGAGGGCGGAATTAAGAAAGCAGAGACAGAGAGAGTGAGAGAGAGAGAGAGAGAGAGAGAGAGAGAGAGAGAGGGAGAGAGAGAGAGAGAGATAGAGAGAGAGATCTAAATGTGGCAGGGGGCAGTGGCGTCAGTTCAGAAAAAGCTAAGGTATGGCAACATGACTGGTGTCTTCGCGCGTGTGCAAGACACCAGTCATGTTGCCATACCTTAGTAACATGCATGATACATTTATTTTAAGAAGTACATTTTATTTTTTCCCCCGTTTCTACGGTTTCTTGGGCTGGATATGGCAGCCTGGAACGGTTGTTCAAGTGCAGCTAAACTTGGCATGTTAGTAAACGCGCCACAATTAACAATAATGCATTGCACCTGTGCAGCTGACCTGCGGAACCTGGGAATATACCATTTTGTCAAGATGGGGAGAATATAATTATAATACCTTGTTAAAGTGACCATTTAAAAAAAAAATGCATTTGTAGTTATTTTACTGTAATTTAACAGCATAATAACCAGAGCAGATAGACAAAGAGACATTGATGGATTTATATTTAAAAGTAACTTTTATTTTCCCCCTGGACCCAGGGTATGGCAGCTGCATACCCCTGCCATACCCAATTGACGCCCCTGGCAGGGGGAGGAGGACTGTTAGGGGTCTTGCTCAGGGACACTTCAACACACAGACATGGGAGGGCCGGGGGGATTGAACCTGTGACCTTCTGATTACCAGACGGGCCTCCCTACCCATGCACTCCTCCATTATGCATAATGCATAATGTAACACTGATGCATCCGAACAAACATTCATGTCTCATTGTATCTCTGTGCTTCCCCCCCCCTTCTGTGTGCGTGTGTGTGTGTGTGTGTGTGTGTGTGTGTGTGTGTGTGTGTGTGTGTGTGTGTGTGTGTGCGTGTGCGTGTGCGTGTGCGTGTGTGTGTCAGACACCCTCCTATCAGCTCCGCTCAATGTGACCATCAGAGACCTGGAGGTGAACTCTGCCATGGTCACATGGGAGATCCTGGAGGGAGACCCCGTCATAGGATTCGCCATCACCCAACAGGTAGTGACGTGTGTGTGTGTGTGTGTGTGTGTGTGTGTGTGTGTGTGTGTGTGTGTGTGTGTGTGTGTGTGTGTGTGTGTGTGTGTGTGTGTGTGTGTGTGGGTGCGTGCACGTTTGTGTGTGTGTCCGTGCATGAGTGCACGCACATGTGCATTCTTGTGTGTGCACGTATGTGTTATACAAACATAGTTTTCTTCAATTACGTTCACATCACACACAGCGGGAACATTTTAACCAGTAGGACGTTGAATCCTTGACTACTAATGGTGTTAGTAGTTTTCAGTGCTATATTTAGCAACAAGCATTTGTCTGTTTTGCATTTATTATTTCTCTTCTTACCGTACTTATTTTTTCTCACTATTATTGTCCACACTGTGAAGGAGGTACAAGTAGAATTAGAAGTAAAAGAAAATACAGTAATGGTCACATAAACAGAATGCAAAGAAATGCTACAAATTAACTACTGTAGAAAAGCAGGTAATCATCAAGCGTTTCATTCTTAGTTTTTTGAATAACACACCATTTAGTCTTGAAATTATTTTAGTCTAGTCTAGTCTTTTGGGATTAGTCTTAGTATTTTAGTCTTCATCTTTTAGGCTAAATATAACCACATAACTCTGAATAACTCATTGTCTTCTACTGTTTGTTACTCATTCAAAATAAAATAAAAGATTAAGAAAAAATACAATTCTCAATGAAAGAATAAACAAAACACATGCCTAGTGAATGCCACAGTGCCACTGCCAGGTACAAAATCTCTGCTCTGCAAATAATATAAAACAGTATCGATCACATCTGACACTGTCTGCTACTCTCTGTGCAAAGCCAAGAAGATTTGAAAAGAACAGAAGTGTGATTCTAAAAATCTAGTCTTATCGACAAAATATCAAAATCTTGTAGTCTTTTAGTCTTTTAGTCTTATTCAACAAAATTAACACTGTATCGTTGTGAACGTGAAAAGAAAAGAAAAAAACTTTGAACCTGGAACCTGGAACAACAACCTTGAAGCTTATGTTTGCATTGACGGAGGGTAGGGTGTGAGGAAATGACGAGTGATTTGAACCCTTGGTGCTGCATTTATATCCATATCTACTGTAAACTCACATTCACTGCCTGAGTCACCATGATGCCAGCTAAAGTAAAATGCACAATTACCACATACAACCTGGTGTTCCTATTTTCGGCAATTCATTAAAGGTCTAAGAAAAGAAAAGTAATTGCATGGCAAAGCTATTTCCGGAGTATATCGTTTATACCGCTTGGGGTAATGAGGGAGAGACATCATACTTTAATAATCTCAAACTTCCACTGAGCCGCTCCTTCGCTCCTTCTCCACTCTGATTGGTTCCAGAAAAAGGATGTGCGCATGCTGCGCTTCATCCAGGAGGTGAACACGACCACACGCTCCTGTGCCCTGTGGGACCTGGACGAGGACACGGAGTACATCGTCCATGTCCAGAGCATCAGCATGGGAGGCAGCAGCCCCCCCAGTGAACCTGTGCTCTTTAGAACGCCCAAGGAGTCGGAGAAGCTGGCTTCCAAGAGCCCCGGTACGTGACCATGAACACTAACCAGATTAGAGTTGCTTTATAGTGTACTGTATATACGTGTGCAATTATTGTGCACATGCATGTGTATGCACTATGCACACATACAGGCCTGGATTTATTTATGTTTTCGTCACATCTCCAGTGAAATAGATGCATGATAGTATTTACAATCTGATCCGTGCTCAGCCCTGCACCAATAAACGTCACTGCATTGGTTTAAAGATGGGGACTTTCAGAGGTATTTCAGAATCTAAACAAAGGACACTGGTGTCTACATGACAAGAAAGAGACACTGGTGTTCACTGTCTACATATTGACAAGAAAGAGACAGAGGAGAAAGTGGTAGGCTACTACGTATACAGTCAGCTGGGGCATTAAGGCCACTGTGGCCTCAGGTCATGCCATTGTTTTGAGGGGCACAAGGCCAAACTGAGGGGCCCTGGCCTTCATGGCCTCCCTGAAATTCCTGCCCTGCACACATACACATAGACTTAGTGCTTAGCTGCATAGAAACACAAACAAACCATGCGCAGAAACACAGATATACACACAGGCACACGGATTGCTGTCAGCAGTGTCAGTTTTTATCAATTGTTTAGTTGTTGTTTTTGTTAGTTTTTTCATTTTCTCCCCATTTTAGTCATTATACCATTTGGGCCCATATGTATGGACCCTATCACTGCCATTCCCTACTGGTCTGGGGAGGGTGTTGTTGACAGCCACGTTTCTCTACCAGTTTAGCCTCCATCCACTTTTCACCGGGAGCATGCAGGGGAACACGCTATAGACCATATTCACCTGGCGGCCATGTTTGAAATTTGCATTGAAAACTGTACCTACATAGGGTGGCAACTAGGGCATTAACGAAAAAGTCGACAAGTCGACTCAGTCAAAAAAAAAAAAAGGATGTGCGCATGCTGCGCTTCATCCAGGAGGTGAACACGACCACACGCTCCTGTGCCCTGTGGGACCTGGACGAGGACACGGAGTACATCGCCCAAATGGTATAATCATGCTCACAACGCCTCGCGCTGCGAGGCGTTGTGAGCATGTAGATCAGCTATTTTCACATGTCTGCCTCTATATACCGGTATTTGACAATTTGGACAATTTGAGGTATTAAAAAGTCCTTAAATTGGCACTTTAGAAATGTGAAGATACCCTCTATATACTTAAACTTTATGTTGGTTTGTTTACAGTTGAGTGAGAAAACAATGTTTCACATTAAGTTAATCATCTGGGGAGTGAGGTCGTGTGTGATGTGATGACGTCATCAAACGATAAAGTCGACTTCAACTCAACTTTTTACTGAGTTGAGTCGACTTGCAGAAATCACAAGTTGTTAATGCCCTAGTGGCAACAAGGGTGGCAATTCATTGTCTTGATGGCAAGATGGCCGCTGTGTGAATATGGTCAATTCCTCCCAGTACTGCTCCCTGCTGCACAGGTGCCCTGACCAACCTGTAGGAGTCGCTAATGCAGCAACAGAAAGTGTTCTCCTCCCGCCGGCTTCCCACCTCCAAACACTATTGTGTTCATTGAAGTTCACCCCTAAGCCACGCCGATGCCCATTGTTTGTGTTGCGACAGGCCAGAGAAAGAGCTATTTGGTCATTTAATGAAAACGATTCTCGAGATTCTCTTTTTCTGCATGCAACTCCCCCCCCTCGCCGTCACACACAGGCTGTTGTTATCTGGAGCGGCTCGTTTCACTTCCAGTTTTATCGTCTCCTCTGTGACCCAAATATGGTGCCAAAGAGCTGCCACAGACACTGAGAGGAGATGCCAGGCCCTCCTCAGAACCCAGGAGATAAGGGAGGGAACAATGGAGCGGCACCGGGGAGCGCCAGCGCTCCGATAAATCCTTCAGGGGTTTGTTTGGCTCCGTCCCTGTGAGGCCAGAGAGTGAAACTTTTTTTTTTATCAGAGGGAGACAACCTGTCTGTGGATCTTTGCAGGGAGAATTTGCCGGTGGCGCACATGCACTCTCTTTTAGTTTGCTTTGACTTTGTCAGAAGTTTCTGGATGTGTGTGTGCGTATGTTTGTGTTTGGAGGAATATTCATTAGTAGTCTTGATTAAATCTCCGAGCCATTACTGCTCCCCTCCCCTCCCCTAAGTGGGCATTAATCAGCTTCACACAGTTACCATCTGCTTCACGAGGCCACCGGCGTAGCACGGTGCCGCATAACGCACCACAACAACAACACGTCTTTGTTCATTCCCTGTTGCTCTCTGGCCGTCTGTCTGTCTCTGTCTGTCAGGTCTGTTTCTGTAAGTCTGTCCACCTGTCTGTATTGTCTTTCTATGGTCACTGGGTAGGTCATTGATTAAGGGCCTTGATTTCAAACTTGCTTTCAATGACTCCAGTCATTGATACTGCAATAGTGCCTGCCTGACGAACAGACTGTGGTCTTGGCTATGTAAGTACGCATTGCTAGGAATAAAGGTCCTGGAGGGGCGGAAGCTCGTCTCCAATCTGCGTCTTTGTCCATTTGATGTTGAGGCTGAGGTTGTTCTCATGACATCATTGTCATCGTTTGACAATCAGGCCCATCACCACTGTGTCGTCCCTCGTGAGCATACTTGATGATGTTGGAGTTGTGCGTAGCCACACTGTTGCTGGTGTAAATCAGGGGTCTTCAGCGTTTTCAGGCCAAGGACCCCTTAGTCGAGAGAGAGATGAAGCAGGGACCGCCACACAACCCATAGATACCATATAGTTTCGGCACATGTATTTTGGATTCATGTCAATTTGTGTTTTCAAATACGTATTCAACCACTTGAACAGTCAATACTTCATACACTTGACCTTTCACTCTGTACTTGGTCTGCTCTTTTTCTCCTCTACACCAAACCTCTTTGCCGAAAATAGCTGATCTACAAGCTCACCACGCCTCGCACTGCGAGGCGTTGTGAGCTTGTAGATCGTCTATTTTTGGCTAAAGTTCTCAGAATATGGACGCTAAGGTTCAAGTGGTTAATATAAAAAAGGAGAGTTTTTTTTTCTATCACACAAAGATTTGGAGGACCCCCTGTAGTAACCCCCTAGGTGTAAATATTAAAACAGAGGATTCAGCAGAATCAGCACGCAGCCCCCCTGAGGGGGGACGTCCTGTGTTGTATCAGTGGTTCTGATGAGCAGGTTGGTGCCTTGCATGGTTTCCTATACTATACGCTATACTGTATAAATGCACAATTCTTTTGTAATGCTTCCCATTCTCACCACCTGCTGGCGTTAGCCTGACAGGAGGTCCAATATCCAGCTGCACACTGTTGGGTGCAGGCCCAGATCCCTGAGCTTGGTGTCAAGCTTGGCAGGAACTATGGTATTATTTTGAATGCCAAGCTATAGTCCACAAAAAAGCATTCATATTACAACAGTTACTCCCCTACAGTTGAGAAATGCGGTACAAAGAGCTGTGGCAATCGCATTGTTGTTTTGACAATAGACAACTTGCCATGGTTCTATAGCGTGGCAGGCATGAACAGATGAACTCCCTTGCCAACCTATTGAGGCATTTACTGGCAGGTCTCAATCACAGCTACATCATGTGCGATGTCATGACACAGAACCACCACAGACTGAATCAGAATCAGAATTAGTTGGATTCGTCAATTGTCACATCAAAGTCTTACAGGTGGAAAGCAGTGGGTGAAATTATTGTCGTTCATGCAAGCGCCATTGTTTTTATTGTATTCCATGAGAAGAGAGAGGATAGGTAGAGTGTGAGAAAAGGGAAGATATAAACAGGTTCAATAGAACAAGTAAAGATATACACACATATACAAAGGATATAATATTTAGGACATTAGCATCATATGCAGGTGTGTACATGTTATTCAAACATTAGCATCATACACTGCTGACCATCTATATTCTTTATTTGATTATTTGTATATTATACATGAAAGTCTCATTCAGAGATTACCTACAATGTTAAGTAAAAACTTCACAAAGCATGCACATTCCAACGATACAATCCCCGGTGCTGGATAGAAGAACAGCTTTAGAATAGAAATATAGAATCAGCACACTGGCTCATGCGCCCCAAGTGTTTGTGGGCGCATGAATAAAAAGACACTTTGGGAGCATGATCCAGTGAGCAGATCCTATATTTCTACCTACACATTCCGCCCGAAACCAGTGCTCCGTGTACTGTTAACTCTGGACTGCCCTGCCAGTATAGCTGTGAAAAAGTCATAGCCGTATTCATGCCAAAGCCATTAACACTGGTGATAATACTGGGTAAGCCCTGATGTAAGTGGGAGAAAGAGGGGAGAAGGGTGGCACGGTGCCTGGCTGTGGCAGACGCGGTGCCAGAGAGACGCTGGTGTACAATAATGTCCTGGACCTTGAGCCCCTTCCCGACTGGCATCATGCTGCACTTGCTTGAGCTCCGTCACCACGGGAGTCACATTTTTCCCGCTCCCTCTTATTTCTCTCCCTCCCTTTGTATTTCTCTCTCTCTCTCCCTCTGTCGACAGAGCTTATATTGCAACAAAGAAAAACTAGCTTACAAAAGGAATAGTTAGTGTGGTTGCCCCCGGGCCGCAAGGCAACCACACTATAGTACTTGTCCGACTTTATTCCAACCATCCATCTTTCTTTTGGCTTCTTAGATGAACTTTATTTTGCTGCGCTACTCTTCCCACAGTTTCGGTGGCACGCACCGAAACTGTCGATTTATGTTAAATCGACAGGCTTTATCTGGAATCGATTCCTTGCATTTTGCTAAGAGATTCGTTATATATTTTAATTTATATACATTTTACATTTATTCTTGAATTAATTTAATACAAATTTTAACTTTTCCCAAATATGGAGATGAGTGACATGATAGATGTCTACCATCATAGACCACATGAGACTGACACAGTACATGCGGGCATTTCAAGATATGGGCTTAATATTGATGACATCTAGCCTAGTAAACGACCAACTTCCGTAATCCAGTAAATGAAATCGTTTCCGGAAGAGGGCGGGTACGAGGCTAGATGACATCAGGGATCTCCATATATGGGCATAAAAGGGACAAGGACTGACACAGAAATCTCCATCGCCATTAATTTATTAGTGAATAAATTCACAGCACACTTGAAATTTCCAATTTCATTTTACAGATGTGCAGTTTCAACGAAGTTTTCCACTAACAGGTTTCTTTCCCTGTTTTTCTTTTCTCATTATTATGGCGAAAGGAGTGTATTTTTGCAGAGACCACTCCATTCCCATTGAAAAGCAGATTCCACCTTCATAGGTTTAGTTAAACGTCCAAGTCAGAGAAGGTCAATAGCAAAAATAGCAGATCTACAAGGTCAACGTTCTGCACATCCACTGGAAATCCACTGCCTTGCCAATGGCAGTACGTGTGAAGCTTTTAAATGGCACATCTGTATCTATCTATTGTATACATTTTGGTATAGACCTTTTGAAACAAATACCAGCACCTTTCCTCTTCCTGCCTCTCTCTGCCACCCCCTCCACCACTAACGCAGTTCTAATAACCATAGTTGGACTAAAAAGGTCCCATTGATTGATTGAAGACTTTATTAGAAGTTTGCATAGGAAAAGGTACAGTTTCATGACGGTACAGTTCACTGGTACGAGGTCTACTAAAAGGAGATCCATGAAAAGACTAAGCTTAATTTCCACAGGAAACCATTAAAGTATCTCAGACTCTCTCAGACTGATTGATCCGATTTCTCACAGTATGTTTGTGTGTGTGTGTGTGTGTGTGTGTGTGTGTGTGTGTGTGTGTGTGTGTGTGTGTGTGTGTGTGTGTGTGTGTGTGTGTGTACGTGTACGTGTGCGTGTGCCTGCGTGTGTGTGTGTTGTATTCTCTGGTTCCAGATGAGTTATCCATGGAGGAGATGGGTCAGGGGGCCCAGCTGAGGGCCGGAGAATGCATCATCATCGTGGTAGTGCTGCTCATGTGGGCAGGTAGGCCAACTGTTCCTCATCAACCAACCAAAACACAGTGATAAGAAGGTGCTGTCACGATTATGACGATAAATTTACATGACGATTAATTGTCCCTCAAATAATTGCGATTTAATTGTGTTTTTTGTCGTTGACAATTACATTTCTGTTTGGCTTGTAGGCTTTGAAGTTGCACATGGCAGATATGACATATAACCTAAATATACAAAGAAATTACTGACATATTTGACAACTTTATACATAAAAAAGAACATTGATAATAGCCGATCTACAAGGTCACAACGCGTCGCATCGCGACGCGTTGTGAGCTTGTAGATCTGCTATTTCCAATACTATTTGAAAGTGTTTGAAACTATATTAACATTTCTCAACATGGAAACGATTATGAAAAATACATTGCGATTACCTAAAATAATTGCGATTAGACGATTATGTAATAATTGTGACAGCCCTAGGTGCATATCGTCACTGTCGGGCAGAAACCTCGTATCTCCAAGTTTCAAATGTGTATGTTTTTTGGTAAAGCAAAGCCCTGCTTCATCATACAAGACCGTCGCACAAAACTAGTGAAAACAGCAGATCTACAAGCACACAACGCCTCGTGTGCTTGTAGATCGGCTGTTTCCACTAGTTTAGTATTTTTTTAGATGATAAATCCAAAACTTGGACATACAAGGTTTCCACCCGACAGCGACGATATAATGCCCGACCTGACGTAATGTTTAACTGAGATTACACAATCAGAATTTCCAACATATAATTCAATATTAATTGAATTATAACAACGACGCGCCGCGCGACAAAAGTGACGTCAAAACGACAAAAACGTTGTCACGGAAGACCTTTGTAGAGCGCGTCACGTACCTGAAAAACGAAAGGTCACTGTCGCCTTCATGAAATGTTGCGTATTGTTCGCTCATTGCTTGGGAACAATGGGAAGACAAAATAGGCTCTTTTATCACGATCAGGCACAAGACTACATTCATTCATGCGTCATTCGCCAAGCACAGGCTGACCTTTACGCTGCCATCAGGGGTGTCGCACCAAATTCTGGGCCCCGGGTACAAGGATTCACTGTCTGTGGGGCCCCTGTGCTTTAACTATTGAAAAATAGCAGATATACAAGCTCACAGCGCGGCACCGAGTGCCGCGCTGCGAGCTTGTAGATCTGCTATTTTTGAAAAATCATTTTTTCAAATCCTTCTAAGGTTTTTGTTTCGATGTCAGTGGAGCTCAAACCTTTTCATGTGAAGGACCCCCAAAATGATATGTATTTGGCCACGGACCCCCATCTAAAAATATTTAGTTCCAGGGACCCCAAAATTTGAGTTACGTTCGCTTAAAAAATACATTTAAAGATTTACACACATTTTCACGACTTTTCAAAAATAGCAGATCTACAAGCTCGCAGCGCAGCACTCGGTGCCGCGCTGTGAGCTTGTAGCCTATATCTGCTATTTTTCAATTGCTAAAGTATAAAATAATTAAGGCCCCCCCCCACCTTGGGCCCTAGTAACTCAGTCCCACTTTCCTACCCCTTGTGACGCCCCTGGCTGCCATTCTGTGAACTGTTAAAAGTGGCTGTTTTCATGCAGCCCTGTGTTGTGGCTCTTTTACGCCCAGAGAAACTCTCTTCAGCGTTTCCATGGCAACCGTGTTTGGCACAAAACCAGAGTGGGATTACAGCATATTAATTTTAATGTATTCCTCACTCGTACCGCAAAACACTGCCTCAGCACATACACGGAATGCAACTATCCACGAGACCATAAACTTCACAGCACAGCCTCTGCATGTGATCAGACTACACAGTAAAGTCCTTAGTGTATGTAGGCTATATAGCTTGATGAAATATCCATCATTACAATAAGACTACACAGTAAAATCCTTAGTGTATGTAGTTTATATATCATGATGAAATATCCATAATTACAATCCGACTACACAGTAAAATCCTTAGTGTATGTAGTTTATATATCATGATGAAATATCCATAATTACAATCAGACTACACAGTAAAATCCTTAGTGTATGTAGTCTATATAGCATGATGAAATGTCCATAATTACAATCAGACTACACAGTAAAATCCTTAGTGTATGTAGTCTATACAGCATGATGAAATATCCATAATTACAATCGGACACAGAGTCTGATCAACTGTAGCCGGTCATGCATGCGCACATCGCTGCCTCTGGATCTTATAAATGTGATTGAGCAGACAACGTCTTCTTCGCCACAACAACAAGAAGCATATTTAGAATATTTTACCAACCGTGCACCGGGAACAGACTGCTTAATACTCAGCTCCATTAGCGGGCATGCGTGAGAGGAAATATGCGAGTTCCTTTTGTGCAACCCTCAGCGGTGCTTTTCAGACACACAGGGAGTTATAAATTCCGTTGCTAACCCAATTCACCCGCCGTAATGAGATACGAATGCGGGCCCAGCAGCATCGGTGGGATGCACCGGGGGGAAGCGAGAGCCCCAGTTTTGCCTCGCCAATTACCAGAGAGAACCCACCCACCTCCAGAGACAGCTAGGGAGATAGGAGATGGGAGGGGTGGGGGGGTACAGATAAATACATGTAGAGAGGAGGGGAAAGAGGGAGAGGGTGAGAGAAAGAGAGGGAGAAAAGGGGAAGGGAGGGAAAGAGCAAGATAAAAATAGAGAGAATGAAGGGAAAAGAGAGGGAGAAAGAGAACAGTAGGGGAGTGGGAAAGGGAACGGAGAGATAGCAAGAGTCAAAGAAAGAACTTGGTGGTGAGGAGCAAAAGAAGCTGCGTGATTGGAGAGGTGATAGAAAGAGAGAGAGAGAGAGAGAGAGAGAGGGAGAGGGGGGGGGAAGAGGGGGAGAGAGGGGGCGACAAACAATAGAGGAGAAAACAGGAAAAACATTTCAAACACAGCAGACGAGGATAAACAAAAGTGCAGAATGGAGGTGGAAAAACAGAGATGGTAACTTTAATTGGACCTGCGGGGCACGCCGGTGCCGCGGCCATCTTGCCGAGATTCCCCATCATGCCTTTTAGTTGTCGCAATGATGAGATGTGCAGCTGTGGAGGCTGACACAAGCAGAACACACAGGACCGCCTCAAACCACCGGTTGGCCCGGTTCTCTCCTCAAACAGAGACACACGCACGCACACACACACGCACGCACGCACGCACACACACGCTAGGGCATTCACGAATAGTGATTTTTAGTATTCGAATTGTTCGACCTCAAAGTATTCGAATAGTCGAATATTCGACAGGACTGGCCAAACTGTCAAATATTAAGTAAGCAAGAGGCGAACATTGTGAAAATAGCCGATCTACATGTAGATCTGCTATTTTCACAATATTTATCTGCGGAACCGAGTCACATTAAATGTAATACCTGCAATTCCGAGTGCTTGTCAGGGTGGGGGTCCCCAGTTCAAATATGTTTATTTTGGCGGTTACGGCCTAAAAGGTTTTGAGGACCCCTGGTATAGAGCATTATTCATTCTTATGACTTCCTATCTTGCCAAGCTTTATAAACTATATCTATTTTAAAGAGAAAACAATAAAAAAATACAAATAAGCGAATATTCGACTTCGGTGAACGTCAAATAGTGACTTTGATATTCGAATATTCGAATATTCGAATATTTGGTGAACACACACACACACACACACACACACACACACACACACACACACACACACACACACACACACACACACACACACACACACAGAGAGAGAGAGAGAGAGAGAGTCGTGCTGTATCGGTCTGTTAATCTCACTCTCTTTTCCTGCTTATTGTCTCCATCTCTCTCGCTAAAGCTCTGCTTAAAGTCAATTTCATGTCTCCCTCTTGAGATCTGGGGCGAGTTAAGACGAGACGAGACTGCTCTTTTCCTACATCTCTCTCTCGTTCTCTCGTTCTCTCTCTCTCCCTCTCTCTCTCGTTCTCTCTCTCGCTCTCTCTCTCTCTCTCTCTCTCTCTCTCTCTCTCCCTCTCTGTCCGACTGTCTCTGTCTCCCAGGTGTGATCGTTCTGTTCTGCCGTCAGTATGACATCATCAAAGACAACGAGCCCAACAACAACAAGGACAAAGCCAAGACCTCCTCAGAGTGCAGTACTCCGGAGCATCCACAGGGGGGGCTACTGCGCAGCAACGTCTGAGACCAGCCCTGCATAGCCTTTTGCAATAACCTTCACTTAAAGCCCTCAGGACAGGTGAGAATGTGCTAACTTCATAATAATAACTATATTTTGATATAGCACTTTACTTAACAATGCTACAAAGTGCTTAGATTATGGCAAAAAAAAAGTATATTAATTATGTCATATTGTATACTATGCATAGGCCTACAGTAAAGGAGGCATTACTGAACAGTGGCATAACCCTAATTCTTTAGCACTTGGCAAAAACTGGTAATTGTGTCAATCGATAAGAACTGATTCATACTTGCATGTCATAGCTACTTTTCAAACCTACTGTATACCTTTGACAGGTGGTTTATAGGTTTAAATTGGCCATGGTGCCATAGAATATCTTTCATGCAAGCTGTAGCTGCCAATTACAGTGAAAGCGTATGGGAAACACATCAGGTAGGGAGAGCTTTGTGGTTTTCACAGCTTCAGCTCTAAACTGACAACGTAATGTTGTCCTGCGCAACTCACAGTGTCTAATTTATGTTTTAGATCCTGAGAACAACAGAAAGCCATTCTTAGAAACCATCGACGGACTGAAGAACAGAACAACCATCGCGGAAAAAAACAAAACGTCACATCTACAATCGCTTCCGGAACTTGCAAAATCCCAGCCTCAAAGGCGAAGAAGCAATACCGCGGAGGACAAAAGTAGATTCTGGTTTATTGAGACCAAAAGTAAACTGGGGGAAAAATCAAAACAAAACTGTGGTCCTTTGAGGGCCCTCTTTGAAGCCCATTTCAGAATGATAGACGGTAGACGCGAGGGGAGTCGTCGGATGTTCCTGCATCATGAAAGACCCATCAAATGGAAGACGCTGCTCAAACGGGGGGTAAAGATTCCTTCTCAGCAAAAACGAACTAAATACATTAGTGACGCCAAACCCTTGGGACGGCTCTAGCTGGAAACGGATGTCATAGAGCAATTTCTTCCCCTTCATTGTGAAGGGTTTGTGTCAGTGACCAGCAGGCAGCTGAAGCAGGCAATGTGTTCCTGTTCCTGGTCCTGCTCTCCAACAGCACACAGCGGAACACGGAGAACCCAAAGCCTACAATTTGACTCTCTTATACTCATATAATGGGGATGTAATAATGAAGAACCTTGAATCTTAACCCGTTTAGGCCTAGGATTATTGACTGCTTTAACTATTGAAAAATAGCAGATATACAAGCTCACAGCGCGGCACCGAGTGCCGCGCTGCGAGCTTGTAGATCTGCTATTTTTGAAAAATCGTGATTTTTTTTTTGCAAGTCTTTGAATATATCTACTTAAAAAGCGAACATTTGTAACTCAAATATTTACTTCTGGGTGGTCCCTGGGACAACATATTTTGAGATGGGGGGTTTAGAAGTCGGGTCAAAGATCGGGTCAAAGATATTCTTATAAGACTTGCACTCATTTTCACGATTTTTCAAAAATAGCAGATCTACAAGCTCGCAGCGCGGCACTCGGTGCCGCGCTGTGAGCCTGTATATCTGCTGTTTTTCTAAAGTTAAAGCATAAAATAATGGTTAAAGTGGTTAAAATCTAACGCGACTCGGGCGCGTTCCGGGTAAAGGAACAGCTCCCACTGAGACTGGGTAATGTCTATCTCTCTCCCATCTCTCATTATATCCTCTCAGTCCTTTTCAGTTAGCAACTCGTTTCTCTCTTTCCTTGCCCTCCTTTTCCCCTCGTGGTTCTCTCTGTCTCTCTTCATCTCCACTCCATTGTTTTTGTCCATCTCGCGTTCCATCTCTCCGCATCACTTTCCCAGTCTCTGTCTCTAATAAGCACACAGCTGTATTTGGTGACGGTGATTTTAAATTTAAACTCGAGCACCGCTGGAACTGCTTGGCCCAGAAAAAAATAGTATACAACAGTCTGATCCTCTCTCTTTCGCTCTCTCCTCTCTTTCTTGTTCTGTCTGCCACCAGCTAAATGATTGTCATGTTTTTGCCTCCTCTCTCTGGGCTTGGATGGCACATTAATGTCCCTGTCACTTTTGTGCCAGCCCGTCCATCCTCGGGGATAAAAACTGACACGGTTTTTAACGGCGCTCCTTATTGTCCTTGTGTGAGCCAATAAACACCGTCTGAATACGAGCTTGATCCCGACGAGGGCCATAGATCGGGGGGCTCGCGATCACTCATCACAGGGTTGACTCACCCCCTAAACTAGAGCTTGTTTTGTTTCCCAACCCCAAAAGTTTTTACAGTTAGGGGGCATCTCTCTGTATACAGTTCAAAGCATTGAAGGGTCTTGGCTTGTTGTTCACATTCCCCATATTCATATTCATATTCATTGCCAGCTGTGGTCTGGAATCGGCAGTCAGATGTGTACTCAATTTCCAACGGAGATATGCAAGAGCTGTTCCCACTGTGAAGTAGACACTGACATGGTGTGTGTGTGTGTGTGTGTGTGTGTGTGTGTGTGTGTGTGTGTGTGTGTGTGTGTGTGTGTGTGTGTGTGTGTGTGTGTGTGTGTGTGTGTGCGTGTGTGTGCGTGCGTGCGTGCGCGTGCGTGCCTGCCTGCGTGCGTGTGTGTAATTGTGTTTGTGTTTTCCATCTGGAGTTGGCTGACTGATGTTGAGGGAGAAGGCAGAATGTGGAACTTTAGCTGAGAGGTGAATCCTCGTGCAAAATCTCAGCCGTTACTGCCGTTGTCATGCAGTAAGGTACAAGGTACCCTTCTTCTTGCTATTGTTTACGACCGAGCCAATTCATTTTGGATGAATCGACTAAATATACTGTACTTTAGGTCTCCAGTGTGGGGCCTGCAATTCAATTATTCAATCAGTATTGGATTCCAACCCCTGGATACCGATGTAGAACACCAAATGTAATAAGAATTCAGAGAGAAGTCCAGAGGAGGCTACAGTATATTCAGCCGAGTTGGTGATGGGGAATGGCTTGCAGCTTTCTAGCTCGGCCTTCCTTGCCAATCACAACCACCAGTATTCTAAATAGTTAAATAAGATCCAGTGTCAGGATAGACTGTTCTTATCTCCATCATCTATTCTCATTGACGCAGTAGACGTCTTACGTCTCGTCTTCGAGACTCTTAGATCTTTTCCTCCTCTCTATGTCTGTCTGACACAATCCTCCACTCTCCCTCACAGTATGTTGTATGGCCTGTATTCCCATCTCGTCGTTCCCCCGTCCTTATCGGCAGTCTCTCCCTTCCGCCATGCAGCATGTCAGATGCTTTACCCTTTCCAGGGACGTGCAGAGAATTTTAGAGAGGCAGGGGCTGACATTTGTAAAATGGTGAAAATATTGAAAATAGCAGACCTCCAAGCTCACAACTGTGAGCTTGGTCGGCTATTTTCGGTGCGTGATACCACACTGAACTAAGCATAATCAAGTCAATACTGGTGGGCTAACGGTATGGATTTCAAGTTCAGGAGAGTTTGGACAAGGCGATTCCCTTGAATGCTGCATTCCGGTATGGCATGGAAAGGAGGCATTTGCATTTCTGTCACCATAGTGAAAACTGCATCTATGGTGTGGAAAGGGCACGTTTTACAGACGGATAAAAGGTCAGGGGCTCAAGCCCCCTTTGGTGTCTATGTGTGCACGTGCCTATGTGTGCACCCGATATCCACTGTCAGTTCCTCTGCCTTCAACTCCGCCTTTTGCACATCGACTTCTTCCCTCGCACTCTTTCATCCAGGGCTGCAGCCCCCCTGCCTATCCGTCACTCGCCAACTCATTTATCACCCCACCCCCCCAGCTCTCTCTCTCTCTCTCTCTCTCTCTCTGTACCCCTTATCCAGTCTGTCTGGCAGGGCTAGGCTGTATTTCTCCACTTTTAATGATGGCTAATCAAGCTGTTTCTGGGAGCAGAGAGTGGGGGGGGGGGGGCAGGCAGGCAGGCGGCGGCGGCGGGCCGCCGGATGAAGCTGGACAAAGACATGTATGTGGGGAGAGGGAACGGCTTGAACAAGCTGCTGGGGACGGGAGAGCCGAGCGCGCGAATGGGCCGAGACAAAATGGCGCGACGGGAAATTAGAGAGCGGTACGTCGCGAAGTACTCCGCGGGAGGTGGGGTTTTATAATTGACCGAGGATGAGGAAGACTGGTATGTGCGGATGATGAAGACACGGGCGGGCGGCACTGGGTCTGTCGGAGGTGTTTTTAAAAAATGAGAACTGGCGGGGGAGAGGAGAGAAACTGGGGAAAGAAAATACAGACTTTTTGTGTAAATGTCCTCTACTAAATTGAGTCAGTAGTGCAGAAAACAGACACACACGCACACGCACACACACACACACACACACACACACACACACACACACACACACACACACACACACACACACACACACACACACACACTTTGCCAGTACTTGCTTCTTGATGTGGGCAGGCGGAACAGGTGTATTATGAGGGCAGCTTAGAGAGGACAGTCCTCAGTCAGCAAACCCTGTTGTATTTTTAAATCCCCACCGTGGATCCTGACTCGCTGTCAGATCTCTCTCGTCTCCTTTGATCACGTGGAAGAGAGGGCTGTGGACGTGGCCCAAATCGTTATTGCCTCCGCTGTCGTCATCCGGGGCGAAGACACGCACGCCTACGCACACGTGCACACTGACATGGATGGGAGACACGTACTGCATGCACAGCACACATACGGACACATGTGCAGACTGCGCTGCACGCAAACATGCAGATACACACACATAAGCAAGCACACATTAGGGATGGGAAGATATGAAAGTTTCATATCACGATTATTGTGACAAAAGAAATCGCGATGTACGATATTATCACGATAATCAAAATCCATTATCCTGGGACGGAACATTTGCCAAAAAAATAGCAGATCTATCTTGTAGATCGGCTATTTTTTTCTGCTATTTATTGGCGAAGACCTTCGATACACACCCAAAAAACTGATTCAACCCCCCTATAAATGTGACACATATAAATTATGTTTGCTTTATTTAATTACTTCACTTCAAGGCATAAGCATATACATTTAATTGATATAACTCAAATATTATTAATAGTGCCAGATGTGATACATTTACATTATGTTGGCTTTATTTAAATGTATTTAATTATAATATATGCAAATGTATTGAATTGATGTAACTGAACAAATATTAATCGTGCTTACCTTAAATATATACATTTACAATATATGCATTTTTATTAAATTGTTCCAACTCAAATGTAATTAATAGTGCTTATACAAAATCTATTCATTTAACATTATGCATTTATATTACATTCATGTAACTCAAATCTTAGTAATGGAATTTAAAAACACATTGAAAATGAGTTCCAATGAAAACTCCCAGAGTCCCATAAACCACGCCTCTCACCAATTTTATTGAGTAGTTTTTAAGGCTGAAATCATTCTGAGAATATTGTTTGAATCCAACTCAATTTTATTAAGTACATTTTACAGATCTGAGAAGTGACTCCAGCCCTTTCCCTTGATTGGTCAAATAAGTTGGTCACATGTTATGCAAAGCATGCTGGGAACAGCATTTTTCTAGGTTTTCAGGGAAATGTTTAAGCTTTCGGGAGCTAAAAATGCTAAATGTATCATATCAATGTGTCTGCCTTGGCAAGATGACTGTCATATGTCAGAATTTGATTTGTCAGTATTTGAGCCTAAACCCTAACCCTAACTGCTAGGCTGCTAGTTTAAGCTTGAGCTCCCTCCCCATGCTAGGCTAAAAGAGAAGAACTCATGGTAACTTTGAGGTTATTGCGTTGGTTTTCTCTTAAATGTTCTGATTATTCAATAATCACTGCTATTGCATACATCCATTATGCATCTGTATGTTGATATTGTAAAACTTGAAACAAATCATCCAGAAGAAAACCTGAAACCGAACTCTTCTTATGTAAATGTAAAAGTATTTTATTTATCTTAGCTTAATTCCATAAAAATGAGTTGAACCAACACATTTACGTTAACATTTGTTTGAGTTGGACAAACGTAAATTAATTAAGTTCATATAATTAACTTGGCTTAAGTTAATGAAAATGAGTTGGACTAATTGAACAACATGCATTGCATTGAATGTAGATTTGACTTGGGACTACATATATCCCATATATAAATTTACTCATATAAAATGGGTGGAAAAGTTTCACACATTTAAAATGTGTTCAACTGAGAGATTATTTTTGTGAAAAAAGACTGTATCAAGTATTTATATCATAAGTACCTTTTAGCAATTATAGAGGGTTTAACTTGTACCCGATATGCAGCTTGGCAAATAAAAGGTGAATTGATCCCAGACAGTGCACGACGGAGGACGATATCACGATAAATTAAATCTCAACGATACGATTATCGCAAGTGTTTTTTTTACCACGATAAACGATAATGTCGCTCATCGTCCCATCCCTAGCACACACACACACGCACACACGCACACGCACGCACGCACGCACGCACGCACGCACACACACACACACACACACACACACACACACATTTTGAATACATTCTCTCCCACTTCTTTGATCTCTCTCTTTATCTTTCTCTCTGTCACGCACACACACACACACACACACACACACACACACGCCGATTCCCTGAATCCGTTGTGTTAAAATGGCTCTGATCCAAAGAGGAGCTGACAACTTGGGGAGGCAGCAGAAGGTAGATTGGGTCCCAGACAGCTCTGTCTCTGTCTCTCTCTGCCTGCACGGGGCCAGTCAGCAGATGCTCAAGGTGAACGCCTAATGAGGCATGTGTGAATACTGAGCTGGGCAGCCCCACCGCACTGCCCGTACGCACGGACTGAGAGAGAGGGAAGAGAGAGCATCCCAAGGAATTAAACTAATTAATACGTAAATGTCGAGGAAATACGCACGCAAACTCAATATATCATTGCTTCCATTGGAGAATATCGTCGTTGTCGGGTGGAAACCTTGTATGTCCAAAACTCTTCGTTTTGCATTTATCATTTTGAAAATGATTTAAACAAGTGAAAACAGACGATCTACAAGCACTCGTAGATCTGCTGTTTTCACTACCTTTGTGCGACGGCCTTGTATGATGAAGCAGGACTTTACTTTGCGAAAAAAAACGTACAAATTTGAAACTTGGAGATACGAGGGTTCTGCCCGACAGTGACGATATTGTAGTGCCAAAACAATCCAAGTCAAAGGCTATGTGCATTGCACGTTGGATATTATACTCGTCCTCCAAAGAGGCCATATTTCGAGGGACTTGATGAGAGGTTATGGAGTGAGATGGTGGTAGTATCATATGTGGTATGGATGACCCAAAAGCCTGATTTATACTTCTTTGTATATGGTGCAACCAGGGACGTGCACAGAATGTTAGAGGGGCAGGGGCTGAAATGTCTAAAATGGCCTTTTGGTGAAAATATCGAAAATAGCAGTTGTGAGCTTGGATGTCGGCTATTTTCGATGCTCTATTTCTACACAGAGAGGGCAATTCTTTCAAGTTCAACATATGATGCTGTGTTTAAGTTCAGCAGAGTTTGGACAAGGCAATTCTCTTGAATGCTGCCGTCAGGTATGGCATGGAAAGAGGGCCATTTGCATTTCTTTCACCATAGTAAAAACTGCATTCGTGGTCTGGAGAGGGCACTTTTTACAGACGGCAGGGGCTCAAGGCCCCTTTGATGTATATGTGTGCACGTGCCTGGGTGCAACACCCACCAAAATAGCCGATGTACAAGCATGTTGCAAGCTTGTAGATGAGCTGTTTTCGGTGCACGACAACGCTGTACAACGGAGTATAGGTTAAGCATAATTATACTGTACCTTAGTGCCGTGTTTCTTGAGGATGCAACACTTTGCCATGATGAGCCTCTCAGTAGCCCCAGCCTTAACCCTCTCAACCTTTAATTAATGCTACCGAATCATCCAACGACCCTCCCAGATATAAGGCTCAGATTAAGGACATGTTATGCCCAGTGTTTTTTGTTTAGTTTGGTTTACTGTTTTTCTGCCTGTTGTAGACTGATTTGTATTCAAATATTGACATGCTGAATGGATTTTATGAACCCTGAATAATCATGTTGTTTAAGGTCCTTGTGTGCATACTCCTAATAGGGCCGTTTAACTTACAATATATATTTGTACTTTACGATGAAGCAAATAACCAAGAAGCATGGATTTACAAGGAAAATGAGTCTGTGTTTTATGTATACAACCATCACGTGTGTGTTGAAACATTTTGATGTTCGTTATGACGAAACTCATGAGGGCTAGCATGACTCTGCTAATTGTTCACCTACCCAAGGTATATACTATTTCTATGGAAATATAAATGTCTACTTATGTATTAACTCACAAGAGAATAAAATATCTGATATTTTCAAAGTGCTGGCTATGTACGCTTACTTTCGCTTACTTGCCATGTACGCTTAACCCTTACTTTCATATTCTGGAGTAGAAACGCTGCAGTCAAAATGTAGTCAGTTACAGATTAATAATTACCGTATTTTCCGGACTATAAGGCGCGCCGGACTATAAGGCGCACTGTCAATGAATGGTCTATTTTCGAACTGTTTTCATATATAAGGCGCACCGGACTATAAGGCGCACATAATAGACGCTACCGTTGCGTTATGCATCCAACAGATGGAGCTGTGCTAAAGGGAATGTCAATGTCAATGAATGATCCATATATAAGGCGCACTGAACTATAAGGCGCACTGTAGTTTTTTGAGAAAATTAAAGGCTTTTAAGTGCGCCTTATAGTCCGGATAATACGGTACTTGCATGTAATCCTTGACCTAATAAGTAATATTCCACTGATTTTGGTTTAATCAAAAGTACTGAAATAAATCAGTAAAATAATACATTATTTGACATGCAGGCAGTTACAAATCTGTTACCAATTACATATTGGATGAAACCTTCCCAATTCTGCTCATATCAGTACACAATGACACAACCATTTTGTAAAGTAAGTTATGACACTGGGAGTGTCAGTGTGGGACTGGGTTAGAATTCATGCCCACATGCAGGGAGATTAAGGGTTTAAGATTCTCTGTGGTGCATCTGGCTCGGTCAGGGCCTCCAAAGTTTACAATTGGCTGTGTTTGCAGGTTGGAAGCCAGGCGGAGAGAGTGTTCTCTGCCACTGCTCTCCCAATAGTCAGGGGATATCTTAAAAAATCCTGGAATAAATTCCTTACCAAAACATTTCTTCACCAAAGTGTTTGTAAAGGTGTCTAGTAACACATCTCACAAAGACTGAAATTCAGTTTCCCTATAGGAGGATCCGTTACAGCTGCTGAAAGTTGGGGTCCCATTAACTTAACTATACAGGAAAAAACACACCAAAATAAATATGCTTTAAGTAAGCATGTGAGGGGTCAACCTAGGGCTTTTTCATGATTCTGTATTCATTGCAAGCATTTGTTTTGCACGAAAGATATTCCTTGGGGTAAAGGCGGCTCCCACAAAACTGTGAAAAGTGATGATTCATCACTAAACCATAGTTTTGTGGGACCGTTTTTAGCCCAAGGAATGTTTTTCGTGCAAAACAAATGCTTGTAATGGATTCAGAATCATATATAAAAAAAAACTAAAAAAAAACGAATTTGACCCCTCACATGCTACTTAAAGCATATTTATTTTGGTGTATTTTATCCTGTATAGTTCATTTAATGGGACTTTCAGCAGCTGTTGTAGTGGAGTGGGAGCTATCATAAGGGGGCGCTGGAGGCGAGAGCTAGAGAGAGCGGGGGGAAGCAGGAAGAAAAAGCCGGGAGCTCAGAGAGAGTGAAGGTGACTTGTGTTAATAAAGTAAACCGACTTAAAAACTCAGAACTGCCTCTTATTGAAACACAACATTGGCGACGAGGATAAAAGGGAAATATGGCACTCGTTCATCTATCGCCACCTCCCCCATTGAACTTGGAAGCAGCGGATCTGTATACGGAATACAAGTTGTGGAAGGACTCTTACACAATCTTTGAAATTGCCAGCGGGAGTGTGGACGCAGAAGACCCAGTAAGGAGAGCTACACTACTGCATTGCATTGGAGCGCCCACTCAGAGGATATTTGCCAACCTCCCGGGACCCAAAGGTAAATATGCCGAAGCTGTTGCTGCTCTGGACAAATATTTCACACCACGGAGAAATGTGGTTTTAGAGAGACACAAGTTCAGGCAGAGGGCTCAGTGCCCTGAAGAATCAATTGATGCCTTTGTCAATTCTTTAAGAGAACTAGCTAAATCGTGTGAATTTGGTGCACTTGAAGATGACATGCTGCGCGATCAGATTGTGGAAAAATGCGCTATGAAAAGACTAAGAGATAAATTGTTACAAGAGGAGGATCTAACGCTGGACAGAGCCCTTAATGTCGCCAGGCTGTTTGAGGCAGCACATGCTGAATCTAGAGTGTTTGCAGAAGACAGTGGCAGTAGCAACAGAGCTCAGGACAGCGTTAACTTCACAAGGAGTGCACGTTTCACTGGCCGGAGTGGCCGCACACACACGGACAGAGCTAGCAAAGGCACAGATGAAGAACAGAGCAACAGCGACACCGTGTGTTTCAGGTGCGGTTTAACAACTCATACAGCAGACGAATGTGGAGCAAAAGCGTCCAAGTGCAATTACTGCAAGAAAATTGGACATTATGCACGTGTGTGCAGGAAACAAAAGTCCGATCAAAAATATGAAAATAAAAAGAAACCAGTGAGAGCAGTGGAGGACCCCACAGACTCAGACTCTGATGAGTTTGTGCATGCAATAGATCCACAAGGCAAAGAAACCATAAGAATAAACGGCCAAAAGATAAAAATGGTCATAGATACAGGAAGTGGAAGAAATCTCATGGGGGACTACCTGTATAAAAAGTGTTTTTGCACAAAGTGGACCTAAAACAGACTAAGAAGAGGTTCTAACATCCATATGGCCAGAAGACCCCACTGAACTGTTTGGGCTATTTTAAAGCACAACTAGGATGGCAGGGCAGTGTCATTACAGACAAGATTTATGTCATTGAAGGAAATGTGGAAACACTGATGGGCAGAAAATCCTGCTTTGCATTAAGTATATTGATGCCTGGGGGACAGGTGAATGTAAATGCAGTGAATGAGACTGACAGATGCAATCAGTTAGCACAGGAGTACGAGTCACTCTTTAAAGGGCTGGGACAGATCACTGGGTACAGTCACAGAGTAACTATTGATGACAAGGTCCCACCCGTAGCTCAGGGTTTGAGGAGGGTCCCTTACCCAATGATAGAAGCTGTAAACCAGGAACTGGACAAAATGCTGGAGAACACCATTATAGAAGAGGTGAATGAAGGATCTGAATGGATTTCTAACATTCTACTTATACCAAAGAAAGACACAAAAGAAGTGAGATTATGTGTAGATCTCAGAGAAGTGAACAAAGCTGTGATTCGAGAAAGACATCCAGTGCCGACTGTAGACAGCATACTGCAAGCAGTGCAGGGAGCACAAATATTCGCTAAACTGGATGCTAGAAAAGGCTTCTGGCAAGTGGACTTAGCACCAGAGTCAAGACACCTGACTACTTTCATCACTCACAGGGGATGCTACCGTTTCAGAAAGGTTCCCTTTGGGTTATCAAGTGCACCTGAAGCCTACCAGAAGGCTATGGACTCAATGTTGGCAGGAATGCCAGGTGTTGTGTGCTATATGGATGATGTGATAGTACATGCTGAAAATGAAAAAGAACTGGAACAGAGATTGAGACAAGTTCTACAGAGATGCAAGGACAGGGGCCTCACCCTGAATAGAGAGAAATGTGTTTTTGGATTACGTCAGATCGAGATGTTGGGACATGTGATCTCAAAGGAAGGCATAAAGCCAGACCCCAAGAAAATAGAGGCTATCTGTAATGCACCGAGGCCTGAGAATGTGCAGCAGTTGCGCTCGTTCTTGGGTACATGTGGATTTCTGATGAAGTTTATTCCAGACTATGCCAACTTGTCAGAACCACTCAGGAGACTAACACGGAAACATCAAGAATGGGAATGGACATCAGAGACGGAGAATTCATTCAAAAATATGAAAAGAGCACTGGTGAGTGAACCCTGCCTAGCATACTACAAGATCGCTGCACCCACTGTGGTCATAAGTGACGCAAGCCCGGTGGGACTGGGAGCAGTCCTGCTGCAGGAACAGGCAGACGGACAGAATAAACCAATCGCTTACGCGAGCCGCTCATTGAATCCTACTGAGAGACGCTATTCCCGGATAGAGCGTGAGGCTCTAGGATGTGTATGGGCTGTCGAACGCTTTAGAACATATCTGTGGGGTGGCAAGTTTACACTTCAAACTGATCACAAACCTCTCATTTACATGTTCAACCCAGAGAAGGCTACACTCTTGCCGCCCAGAATTCAAAGATTGGGATTAAGGTTACAGCCATATGACTACAAAATCGAACACATTGTCGGAAAGTCTAACATGGCAGACTCACTGTCAAGACTGCCCTTACCAGACACAGAGGAAAACGGGTATGTGGAACCATATGTGGGAAAAGTGCTTTCTGTGACTATGCATGACTTACAAGCCATGACACTTGAGGACATCAAACACTCTACAACAGAGGATGAAACTCTACAACAGCTCATGGCAATAGTAGAGACAGGAAATTGGCCGAATCCAATTCCACTGGAACTGCAGCCTTATGACCGATGCTCAAGTGAGTTGTCCACATATGACGGACTGATACTAAGGGGGCACAGGATTGTGTTACCGAAACAGAAAGTGAAACAGGCAATGAAAATAGCACACGAGACCCACCAAGGTGTGGTCCGCACAAAGCAGTATCTGAGGAGCAAGTTCTACTGGCCTAATATGGATTTGGATGTTGAGAGACTGGTCAGAAACTGCTCTGCTTGTGTGCTAAATCAACCGCTGCATGATGATCAGCCTCTTCAGCCACTCGAACTACCCCCAAGGCCCTGGACTAAGTTGGGCATTGACATAGTGGGCCCTATAGAAAACAGCTACGTGTTGACTCTAATTGACTACTACACTTCATTCCCGGAGGCAGTTGTCATAAGATCCTTTTAGCATATCGCTCAACGCCCCACAGAGCGTCAGGTGAAACACCAGCCATGCTCATGTTTGGACGTGACATTCGTACAAAGCTTCCCGACCTGATGGATAAAAAAGAAAAGACAAAGGACATTCAGAAACACCACCGAGAATACACAGACAAGATGAAAGGCTATGCTGACAAAACAAACAGAGCGAAGGAACACCAGTTTAAGGTGGGAGATCTGGTGTACGTCGCCAGTCGCGACAATGGCAAACTGGATTCTAGGTTCAGAAACACTCGCTATGTACTCTTGCGGAATACCTCTGACAATTCCTTTGAGTTGGTAAACACACAAGACGGGTCTAGGGTCACAAGGAATGTTAAACATCTGCGCCATGCACCTGTGGAAATGGAAATGGACTTTGATCTCACTGTGCCAGCAGAGGCACCTGCAGACATTGACGTATCAGCAGATGCGTGCGAAGAAGATGGAGCAGCTTTGGATATGCAGGATGCTCTAGAGGGTCCACCTGAAATGGCATCGGTCTCAGGCAATGCATGTGTTACTAAGAGTGGCCGAGCTGTCAGGAAGCCGGCCCGATACAGAGACACTTAGATAGGATACAGAGACATTGGATGTGCATGTGTGAAAAAAAAAAAAAGAAAAGAAAGAAAAAGTGTTTATTGTGATATTGCAATGAGTGGTTGACAGATGAAAAAAAAAAAAAAAGAGTGATTTGATTTTGTGTAAAAAAAAAAGAAGAGTGATTTGATTTTGTATTACACAGTATTGAAAGGTGATTTGATTTTGTGTTACACTGTTTAAAAAAAAAATAAGGTTGTTAAATTAAGGGTAACTTGGTTCTATTTGAAGTTGGTAACTTTAGTTCTAAGGAAAGGAGGGATGTAGTGGAGTGGGAGCTATCGTAAGGGGGCGCTGGAGGCGAGAGCTAGAGAGAGCGGGGGGAAGCAGGAAGAAAAAGCCGGGAGCTCAGAGAGAGTGAAGGTGACTTGTGTTAATAAAGTAAACCGACTTAAAAACTCAGAACTGCCTCTTATTGAAACACAACAGCTGTCAAGGATTCTCCTAGGGAAACTGAATTTCAGTCTTTGTGAGGTGTGATAGACACCTTGTACATTGGTGAAGACATTTTTTGATAAGGACTTTATTCCAGGATTTGACACTATTTCTGAAGATATCCCCTGACTACAAAGGTTGGTCAGCTAGGGCACCTCAGGCCCTGACCAAGGCCCACATCAGGGCACCATCAGGGAGGATAACGTGTTCCTCCACATGGACAAATTACAATTACAATTTAGGCATTTAGCAGACACTCTTATCAAAGTGACTCAATGTCTGAACAGTGTGGTGGAGACGCGCCGTGTCTACACCTCCCACAGGACCAGGGGCCAGCAGCAACATGCAGGGGCTACATGTGTGTGCTGTGGGCAGGGACGTGCTGGGCCCCTGATTCAGCCCGGGAAAAAGAGTTGGAGAGGCCAGCTCATTGCGCGCTATAGAGAGAGAGATCTCTCTATAGCGCTGCTGCTACTCAAAGATTTGCCATGAGTTATATTTTGTTGTTGTCGGGTGGAAACCTTGTATGTCCAAAACCGTTTGTTTTGTATTTATCATTTAAAAAATGATTTAAACTACTAAACCGATCTACAAGCACACAACGCCTCGCGGTGCGAGGCGTTGTGTGCTTGTAGATCTGCTGTTTTCACTACTTTTGTGCAACAGCCTTGTATGATGAAGCAGGGCTTTGCTTTGCGGAAAAAAAAATACAAATTTGAAACTTGGAGATACGAGGTTTCTGCCCGACAGTGACGATTTACTTTGTTGGCCGCCCAGCCCCCAAAATGGAACGACATTTTATTTGTATTTCTTTACTAATGGCCGGCCTGGACCGGCCGGAAATTAACCGGCCGTTCGGAAGTTGTCCCGCTTTTCCCAATGGCCAGCACGTCCCTGGTGTGCTGTGGGGATTATTGAGTTTTGGCATAACAACACATTTGGGAAGAAACAGGAAAAAGAAATACTAGAAATAACAGATATGCCTCCACAATGCAGATGCAGCTTAAATGTCCATCATAAAGGCTGAAGGGCAATGTAACACTAGTTTGTTTTCCAGTTCCAGACAGTTAAAACCTGCAGAAAGGTCAGGCTGCATGAGACTGACCTTATAGTACACCATGATGTAAGTAACACAGCTGCTGCTGATTAAATTATTAATGAGTCTGTTAGATTTAGGTTGACCTTCTATGCCTACACATTGGCAATTTGGCGCACACCCATGCATGGCTCTGGGCACACATAAATCTAACAATTAATTCACTTTTAGCTGCAGCTGTGTTGATTTCTTGCTGTCCAACTTCAAGTATTACTATTTAATCTGCTGTAGTTTTGAGCCAAAACAAACCACTACAAATTCAGCCTAATGGGCCCTATTTTCATCCATGCCTTCCTTATCCCTAAACGTCTCTAGGTCTATACTCTATACGAACACAATTGGGGGGAGGAAGACGGTCAGGGAAGGCTATAGTGTACGAACGAGTGTTGTGCTGGAGGAGTAGGACGAAGGCTCTACCTACTCCCGGTAGGGGCTCCTCACTGGCAGGTGAGTCAGTAGGATACAGGAATCAATTGGCATAACTTAATTGGGGAGAAAAGGCACCCACACAATAAATAATGATAATAATAATAAAATCACTGCAGTGTAATACAAGTTTGGAGATCTGCTAAATTCACTATTTTAGAACGTTTTTGAAGATTTTGAAAACAAAAAATGTTTACCCATCACATGGCTAGAACTGGGACAAGGTTGAATTTGGTTAATTTCTTAGTATGTTAAACTCACTTGTGTGCTTTCTATTGTTCACTCTGTGCACGACCCAGTGCAAGTCCTGCTCTCACAATATGTGACATCAGACTTGAACAAAGTTGGATTGTGGGTGGGGGGAGGGGGGATAGGGGTTGGGGCTTGTCACTCTCTTAATAATGTACATTGATACCTATTGATGATGTATTCACTGATCTGAGATTGTCTACCCGCCTCTGGGTTATTGCTATTTGAAAATGTTAATAAAAAGATTTGAAAAGAAAAGACTTGAACAAAGTTCAGATCCCCTCAGACTTTCAAAAATGCCAATAAACAGCTTGACTTTTGTAACTCCCTGCCCATGCCAATGCTCAATGCCAATGTGCAAATTTCAGATTGATTGACCGATAAAGGTTGGGAAAATGGAAAAGAATCTGCCATGTCACTAAGTACCTGTGCCAATGTGCAATTTCAGATTGATCGTCCAACCCATTAAGGAGAAAAATGGATGTAGACAGACATATATTTCTCCATTTTATAGTAAAGGATGCGATGGCCAGCTTTGGTTCCCTACGAGGGTGACACATTGGGCCGTGACAGGGTGAGTTTATGATGGATGAAGCCCAGGCCTTCAAACTTATGGCTGGTTTATGAGGCCGCAGCAGCAGCCATGGTGCATCAATATAACACGTCCTCCCAGAGCACCTTGTGGAACCAAAAACATAAATTAGGTTACGCTCTAGAGAGCGCAACACTGCAGTTGTTTTTAGACACAAACTGGAAGAAACACACAGAAACAAACAAAGACACAAACACAACCACTAAATAATGGATTTTTCATAATGGCAATTTTTGCTCCATAACAAATGGGGTAAACAATGGGGGATGTGATGAGTCAGCAGTGGGCAGACATACAGTAGCTTAATGAAGCGGCTGCGTGGTATTATTTTGGGATTTTGGGTTGAATAGCAGCAGAAGGCCCAGGCACACACACTGCAATGCTGTATAATTATGTTTTTGGCGTCTTATAATCCCGTCAAGACAAGACAAACACATTAACCCATTTAGAACGGGTACACATTTTGTGTATCATTATTTTATGATAACCATTGAAAAATAGCAGATATACAAAAAATACGATGAAAAACTAAAGTGCTGCAAAAAGCTCAAGAAAAAATTCAACCATGACCTCAAAAAACACATTGAGCATCTTACTGCTCAATGCAAGAGACTTAGAAACCAGACAACCGCCCTAGTTAGATCCGCCAAAAAAAACTACATCGACGACAAAATCGATGAATACAAAAACAACCCACGAGACCTATGGAAGTTGCTTAACAACCAATTAGGCTTAAAATCAAAAACCATATGCCACAACATAAACATCAAAACGGACGCCGCTCTCATTTCTGACAAAGGTAAAGTGGCTACCCATTTTAACAAAACCTTTACCACCACAGCCCGTTCACTGGTCAAAAGACTGGTCGCCCCATCTGGGCGGTATGGTGAAGAATTTGTTAATACATTCTACAAAAAACTGGGCGTCAGTAAAGACAGCTTTAAACTTTCCACAGTGACAACTGATGAAGTGTTTAAAAAATTGAGCGCCCTACCTCAACACAAGGCCACTGGCCTTGATAAAATCCCAGCTAGATTTCTCAGAGATTCAGCCGCCACCATTGCTCCAATCATTACCCACATAATTAACCTTTCCATCGAACAGGGTCATGTCCCCCAGGACTTCAAACTAGCAAAAGTAACCCCCCTGCATAAAAAAGGTAGCAAACTAGACCCTGGAAACTACCGCCCCGTTTCCATTCTTAGCTCCATATCCAAAGTCATGGAGAAAATAGTCTACGAACAGATTGCAAGATATCTCGATGAGAATAATCTGATTTACGAGTTCCAATCTGGATTCAGAAAATCCCATTCCACTGACACATGCCTTCTCTATTTGACTGACCAAATCAAACGCGAAGCGGATCAGGGCAAGTATAGTGGCATGGTCATGATGGACCTCCAGAAGGCATTTGACACCGTGGATCATGCTATTCTGATTGAGAAACTAAAAGCCATCGGTCTTGACAGCGCAGCAGTGAGCTGGATGCAATCTTACCTGGTGGGGAGGGAACAGGTGGTGGAGATTAACGGTACCCTGTCCCCCCCCCTCCCAGTAAGCTGTGGAGTTCCCCAAGGTAGCATACTGGGACCTCTGTTGTTCCTAATATACGTGAACGACATGGCATCTGCTTGCGACTGCAACCTGTTCCTGTTCGCGGATGACTCGGCTCTCCTAGTCTCGGGCAAGGACCACTTGCAGGTTGAAAAGACACTTAACTCTGAACTGAGTAAGATCTGCACATGGCTTAACGACAACAAATTATCAATTCACCTGGGCAAAACCGAGTCCATCCTCTTTGGATCAAATCATAACCTCAAAAAGGTAGAGAACTTCACAATCAAAGTGGGTGACAAGGTCATAACACGAAAAAACGAAATCTCCTAGTTAGGATGTATCCTTGAAGCTAATCTTTCCAGCGAAAAGATGACTTCAAAAGTAATACAAAAAATCAACCAACGAACTCGTTTCCTACAGAGGATCGCCCCAATGGTCAACTTCAACACACTGAAGACCATAGCTGGTGCAATAATCCAGCCCCTCTTTGACTATGGAGTCCACGTATGGTATCGTGACGCCCCACAAGCCCTAAAAACTAAACTCCAAACAGCCCAAAATAAACTAATTAGGGTCCTGCTTAACCTTCCCAATCAGACTCACCTCACCGCTACTCACCAGTTAAGAGTGGGGTGGCTCAGAGTAGATGACAGAGTACAGCAACTTGCAATGGGCCTGGTGTACAAGATACACTACACCACTATGATACCCAAGTACCTGTCAAAATACTTTAAAAACGTTAAGGATGTCCATAATTACAACACCAGAGGCAGTGCCACAGATCACGTTCAACCCAGAGTCAACTCAAAGAAAGGGTCGAACTCGTTCTTCTGCTACACCACAAAAATGTGGAATGCCTTACCGAAGGCCATAAAGGAGTGTGGATCACTAGCATCCTTTAAAATTGCCCTAAAAAACCACTTACAGGCAGCAGCCGTTCACAACTGGTAAAAACCTAGCCCAACCCTACCCTCCCTGCCCCTTCCTTGTATATACTGTACATACTGATTGTTTAGACTTACTGTTATCTGCCCCTTCCTTGTATATACTGTACTTACTGATTGTATAGACCTACTGTTTTCTTTTTTTCTTTACATATCTACTGCATAGTACTGTGTTCTATTTGTCTGTCATTCAATGTTATATGAGATACTTTAATGGTTTCCTGTTGAAATAAGCTTAGTCTTTTCATGGATCTCCTTTTAGTAGACCTTGTACCAGTGAACTGTACCGTCATGAATCTGTACATTTTCCTATGCAAACTTCTAATAAAGCCTTCAATCAATCAATCAATCAAAAACAGCTCGCAGATATACAGCTCACAGCGCGGGTGCCGCGCTGCGAGCTTGTCTTTTGAATCCTGCTAAGGTTTTTTGAAAAACCTATGTTTCTATGTCAGCAATCTGGCCACCCATCGTCAAAGAAAAGGTTCTTTTCACTTAAATGGAGCTCAGTTAGTCTGTTCTTGAGAGACTACTATGTCAGTGGTTCTCATACTTTTTCATGTGAAGTACCCCTAAAATGATATTTATTTGGCCACGGACCCCCATCTCAAAATATTTAGTTCCAGGGACCACCCAGAAGCAAAACTTGAGTTACAAACGTTCGCTTTGAAAATACATATAGTCAAAGATTTGCACACATTTTCACGACTTTTTCAAAAATAGCAGATCTACAAGCTCGCAGCGTGGCACTCGGTGCCGCGCTGTGAGCTTATATCTGCTATTTTTCACTGGTTAAAGCATTCAATAATCATAGGCCTAAATGGGTTTTCAAATGCATTAATTCATTCGTTCGTTCATTTTCTCTCTCCCTCTCACACACACACACTGACGTAACCTCTTGTGCTAATAGGGCCGTGAGCGTGTCCCGTGTCCACTCACTCTGTCCTTCAAATCCTTTTGTCCCCTCTTGAGAAAATGACTTCAACTGCAAATCTGTTTTATTGGCGTGGGACACAGTTGTACAATGAAGTATAAATGAGGCCTGGCAGCTGCCGGCGTCTCTCATTCAAGAGCTCGGTCACGTTTCCAGACTAAACAATACAAAATCAATGTCACTCCATTTCCCCATTCAGCTGCTCCATTTCATTATGGATGATGGGTTGCATTAAGCATAACTTTATATATGAATGAATTAAGAACTGGTATTGACCGGAAGGAACCACTATGGACTAATCTTGTTCTAAAATGAAGTGATATGGATTAGTTTGTTCATATGTTCATTCACTGCTGCTGGGGACTGGGAGCCACTTGTATTGTAGCCTATTGCATGAAACCACGGGTTAACTCTATTTTCAGTGAGTGACATCCAAATTAAAATAAATTTACATCCTAAAATGTTTATGTCCACACATGTAGCAATGCCAACAGTGTGCGTGCGAGTGTGCATGCAACGTAAATACTGTATAACCTACTGCCATCAACTCTTTACCCATGTGACTTTGCTGCTGAGTGGTCAGAAATCAAACAACAATGGTGTAAAGTAACTAAGTACATTTACTCGTACTACTCATAGTGAAAACAGTAGATCTACAAGCACACAACGCCTCGCGGCGCGAGGCGGTGTGTGCTTGTAGATCGGCTGTTTTCACTAGTTTAAATCATTTTTAAAATGATAAATACAAAACAAACGGTTTTGGACAAGGTTTCCACCCGACAACGACGAAATATAACTCATGTAATTGGCCCACTGGCTTGTCACTTGTCATGATCTGAAATGGTAGCAGCAGCGCTATAGAGAGAGATCTCTCTCTATAGCGTGCAATGAGGGCCTCTCCAACTCTTTTTCCCGGGCTGAATCAGGGGCCCAGCACGTCCCTGCTGGAGAGTGAAGACATAAGTAGCATTGTAACAGAAAATGAACCACTTTCAACCTGGCATCTCTATTTCGGCCATGTCATTATAGTTTTGATTAATTGATTGAAGAGTTTATTAGCAGTTTGCATTAGGAAAACATCCTTGACCTTTAGGAAGTAGTTCGTCAAGTTAGGTACATGGGTATCCTGAAGGTGTAGTGTATCTTGTACACCAGGCCCATTGCAAGATGCTGTACTCTGTCAGCTATTTTGAGCCACCCCAGGCTTTCGTGGTGATGATCGGTAAGGTGGGCCCAAGGAGAAAGACCAAGCACGACCCTAATTAGTTTGTTCTGGGCTGGGTGAGGGAAAGAAAACACAAAGACTTAGAATTCTTTTCCCCTGAAAATAGCAAATCTACAAGCTCACATTATGAGCTTGTAGCTATTTTTTGCCACGGGACAGTATACAAAGATGTGTTTAACTACCACACAACAGTATACAAAGTGTTTAATTTACACTTGATCGCACAGGAGTGTTGGTTGCCAAGAAGATCAGATCGAAGAGGGCATTCAAAGGAATGCCCACTTAAGCCTCATTATTAAGCTTTAGATCTGGATACATTGTACAGAGAAATTGGCAACTCTGGTCACTGATGCAACACCATGCGCTGCATATTTCCCTTTGATCCGCTCAAGGCTCATTTGACCTTGGTCAGTTGAGACTCACTTGGAGTATTTAACTCACACTGCAGTAGCTTTGTAGCGCACGCATGTGCATGTGTGTGTGCTACAACTACCTTTGCGGGGACCAGATGTTCTAGTGGGTTGGCTTAACAAAATTATCGAAAGCGCCAAACTTTTTTTGAGGCTTCTTTAGGACCTAACGATGGATTTTAGCCTTGGGTACCAAACTTTATTTTGAAAATAGAATTATCCATATCAAGTTTCTATATCGACTTTCTATAAAGGAGGAAAATATCCAGGCAGAACATCTGCTTTAAGTAGGATGTGAGGGGTCTAACTTGGGGTTTGTCATGATTCTGAATCCATTGCAAGCATTTGTTTTGCACAAAAAACTTTCCTTGGGCTAGAAATGGCCACACAAAACTATGGTTAGTGATGAGTCATCACTTTTCACAGTTTTGTGGGTGTTTTGGGGGCCATTTCTAGCCCAAGGAAAGTTTTTTGTGCAAAACAAATGCTTGCAATGGATTCAGATTCATGACAAATCCCTAGTTAGACCCCTCACATCCTACTTAAAGCAGATTTGTTTTGCTGGGTATTTTCCTCCTGTATAGAAAGTCGATGGTAGCCCAGCTTGATATGGATAATTCTATGGGTAATTTTCAAAATAAAGTTTGGTACCCAAGGCTAAAATCCACCGTTAGGTCCTAAAGAAGCCTAAAAAAAAGTTTGACGCTTTTATCCGCTTCGCTTTGATAATCAAAAACCAGGGTTAAGCCAACACACTATAAGCTTAGAAAAACAGAGGAAAGCCGTGTTAAAGTGAAGACATCTTCCTGGTCTCTTCCCCTGGGGGTACTACTGTTATAGGTGAAGGTTAGGTGTTTGGAGATGGATCAATCACAGCCCCAGGTACTCAGTAATAGCAGCAGTGCGTGTCTGCTTGCTTTCACCATTACGGGACGCACAGCTTTGTTTGAAGAAAGACTGTTAAATAATGCATGTGGTTAAACAAGCATGCATGTCCAAATTAACTCAGCTGTCACGTATTAGGAGAGGCAGACAGGCCAAAAGAGACACGTGACGTGACTCTCCTGAGTCCCGCTTTCTCACACACTACAGCGGTCGATAGAACGTGGCAGGCAATGTGTGTGTGTGTGCACTGTGCATCTGATGCACCTGTCTTAATGGGGATCAAAAGTTCCTAAATGCCGCAGTGGCTTATTTCTATTCTCTGTATGCTGTACCCGTTTATTCACTCCAATTTATAATTTTTCATTCTTGAAGCTTAGAGATGTATCTCTTTACCCCATCTGTATCTGTATGTATCTGTATCAGTATCAGTATCTGTCCTATAGGGGTGCAGGAAAAAAATCGAATCGTGTTTTTAACATGGTAAGATTCAAAATCGATTATCATTTTCCAAAAAAAAAAATCAAAAAAAAAATTATTTTATGATTTTTGTATTATGTTTTTGTATTAGATATTATGTTGTGTTTTTAAAAGTTAAAAGAATGTGTGCAAGCATGAATAAATCAGACATGTCTTGGATTTACCTTTGTGTGTTTACATTATTGCGAAAAGTTGATAAAACCTTTACAATTGTAAAAGCTATGGCATGAAGCTGCTTTCATGCCAACAGACTGGAGTAGATCCTAATATCCTATATGAATTGAATAGAGAACCGTTTTGAATCGAGAATCTTTTTAAATTGGAAATGAATCGTTTCTGAATTCGAATCGTTTGGATTTGAAAGAATCGAAAAAAAATCGTGAATCGTGACCCCAAGAATCGATTCTGAATCGATTCTGAATCGAATCGTGGGATAACCAAAGATTCGAAGCCCTAATCTGTCCTGTCTGTCTGTCAATCCATCCATCCAGCCATCCATCCATACAGTGACCATCTTGGAAGTGGAAGGTTTCAGGTTCAATTGCTTGCTCCTCCTGGATACGTGTTGTATTGTCCTTCACGGAGGGAAGCTCACATCCAATGATGCTCTGGGATGCCTGTCTGTCTGTACAACCCTGTTCAGTGCTTTGCGGCTGAGAGTAAGTTCCCATACCAGGCAGTGCCAGTGATGTATCAATTAGGATGCTCTCAGTGGTGCCTCTGATGGGATCTTGGGCCCCTTGCCGTACTTCTTCTTCGCACGCAAGCACTCACGCACGCACGCACTCACGCACTCACGCACGCACGCATACACACAGTTCTCTTGAGTCTATTTTGCTGCTGCTACTCACAGACTGCTATTGGTGTACAACATATATAATGTATATATATGCCTATTTCTTCTCTTTCCCACCGCCTATCTCTATCGATGTTTATCATCATTACTATTCTGCTGCTGGCATGTCAAGAAAGACATAACAAACAACATAAAGCACCATAGAACCTTGAACGTGTTCCCGCTGGAGTGCAATGGATGGACAAAACACCATACGCAGGAACTGTGGAAATGTGTTTTAGTTGCATTTAGCCTAGAGATACAGATTCCAATTTTGGATCATCATGATTTTAGATTTTCTATATTTCTGTGTAGTTGTTTTTGTTGCACTGTTATTATTTTGTCCAGTTGTTTGAGTGTTGAATGCTTAATGGACCGCTGTGGAAACAAGCCTTTGGCTTTTTTTGGGTCATCCATTTGGTGTGTTTTTAACTTGTCATGCTGCATGTCAATCAATCAGTCAATCAATGATGTGAACACTGAGGAACTTGAAAGTGCTGACTCTCCCTCCAGCAATGGGATCCAGCCTCCGTCCTCGCTCAATGTAGTTTAGGATCAGCTCATTCGTCTTGTCAACATTGAGAGAGAGGTATATTCGCTATGGCAATTGTTTGTAAAACTCCATTCACAAAGCTTGAGGAACTGTATGTTCTGCTATTCATTACCCAGGACCTTTTACACATACCCATAATTAATTCTCTGCATTTAACCCGCATTAAGCGCACTGGGCAGCCAGCCATTCCCCAGCACCCAGAGACCTGTATTAGTGCCTTTTGGTCTATGGTCAGTTTGGCCTTGTGCCCCTCCAAAAAACGGCATGCCCTGAGGCCACAGAGGCCTTAATTACCCAGCCCAGCTGACTGTACTACTTTCTCCTCTGTCTCTGTCTTGTCAATATGTAGACACCAGTGTCTTGTTGAGTACCCCATTTTTAAACCAATCCAGTATTTGTGCAGGGCTGAGCACCAGATTTATTTATTTCACAGCGGATATTTTACCCTTAAATTCAATTAATTATTTCAATGGACTACAATCTTGTTGTGCCCTCAAAAAATGGACACCCCCAAAGGCCATTGCCCCTAAAATGATGAAATTCAAGGCCTGGACAGACACTATATTTAGTTCTTAGTGTAGTAGGCTAGCTGATGCTGTGCTGTAGGCCCCACACAGTATCTTCTTTATTATGGCATTAGTCTGTACCCAGGCTTTTTGCACTGGCTATTATGGCATTGACTCGATAGTCAGTGGCATGCTGCCCTCTGCTGTTGAAAATTAGACATAGGCCTACTTTCATCTTTGTTGAATGGCTCCAAGTTCATTCCATACAAATGATACCAATTCATGAGCTGGACCTGTGGTGGCTGAACTAAAGCGCTTATGAGCCGGGCCATGATGCAGGCTAAATAAACTTTGAACCAACATGACTGACCACACTCCACAGCATTAACACATGGACGTAAACAACTTCCCCCAGGCAATCCGGTTTAGGAAGCACAGGGTGTCATAAGGGGGGGGGGGGGGGGGGGGGGGGGGAAGAGGGACTTAAGAGTTACTAGGGCCCAAGGTGGAGGGACCTTAATTATTTTATACTTTAGCTATTGAAAAATAGCAGATATAGGTCTACAAGCTCACAGCGTGGCACGAGTGCCGCGCTGCAAGCTTGTAGATCTGCTATTTTTGAAAAGTCGTGAAAATGTGTGCAAATCTTTGAATATATTTATTTTTTTAAGCGAACATTTGTAACTAAAATTTTGCTTCTGGGGATCCCTGTAACTAAATATTTTGATATGGAGGTCCGTGGCCAAATACATACCACACAGGTTTTTAAAAAAAACCTTAGAAGGATTTGAAATATTCAAAGACTTTTCAAAAATAGCAGATCTACAAGCTCGCAGCGTGGCACCGAGCTTGTAGACCTATATCTGCTATTTTTCAATAGTTAAAGCACAAAATAATGCATTCCCGTCTAAATGGGTTAAACCCCCTCCCCCTATGAAGAACATTCATGGGGGGCCCGCAGTGAATCCTTGTACCCAGGGCCCAGAATTTGGTGCGACACCCCTGTGCACAGTATAGGCCTGTCACCTTTCCATCTACTTCCTGTGGATTTAACACCACACCAGGGACTCTGATCTGGACCTGGGTCCACTTGCCAGATGTTTTGATTAGTGTGGAGTGGACACACTTCATGTAACGGTACACATCAGGTGTGAAATCCACAGCTATATGACCACTCTCTCGCTCTCTCCCCCTCTCTCGCAAGTGCATTACTAATGTGAAAGCAGACTGATGAGGGGAGGTGTAGTTATTGTAAAGCAATCGTACCAATGTGAAACCATGTAGAAAATACCACCATCCCAGCAAGTGACTCTATATAAATTACTAAGATTGCACACAAACATTTGCACACATTTATGAGATGTGTTGCGTGAGTGATGTCTGATTTAAGCGGTCACACCTGGCCTTACTATGAATTGTTGGACTCTGAGCAACAAGTTCATAGACATCAGTGTTGATTAAATTAATGCTTGTGTATTGTTTTTCCCCCATATCAGCTTCTCTATTAATTCACGCTAATGTGTATTTTCAGACATTTAACCACTTTAAAGTCTCAATACTTCTGTACTTTGTTTGATCTTTTTCCCCTCTACACCAAACCGCTTTGCCAAAGATGGCAGATCTACCGTGAGCTTGTAGATCGGCCAATGTTCCCCTCAGAATCCCATCACACAAGTATTTGGAGGACCCCCTGTAGTAACTCTGAGGACTCCCTAGGGGTCCCAGATAAACACGTTTAAGACCCTAGGCTATATTATAGTATATAGATGTTGTCCCATGGAAAATTGCAGACTGCACCTTCAAAGCACCTCAAAGAGTTCTACAGCATGGCGTAGGTACATACTCAACTTCCCAATATGACACACATCAGTTGTTGCTTTCACAGATGAAACTGAGATATCAAAGAAGCACTTCAATGTTCATTATTTTAATTCAGCATAATATTTGTACACAATATTGAGTCAGTCAGTATTGGACTAAGTTGAATCCCAATATTCAAGAGTAAAAAAAAAAGAAAAAGTTGAAAAACTGATTAGGAATGCACTTCATATTCATATCACACTTCACCATTTCATATACAGTATATTCTTTAGTCAGCGGTAGACTACAATGATTTTACTTGGTAAAGATGCCAAAAGGGAGACTTTTGATTGTCTTGCTTTTTCCAATTATGAGGCCCAACGGTGTCTTACGTCAAAAACAGCCGATCTACGAAATTGTGAGGTGACGTGTTGTGACCTTGTAGATCTGTCGTTTCCGGCATGTGACACCGTTGTACAATGAAGTATGAATTAGGCATAAGGCTTGGTGATAAGAGATTGTGTGAAAGCATTAGTTACGCACAAAAGAACCAATAAAATAAAACTATAAATTATAACTAAACCTAAACATATATAACACAACAAAACACTGATTTAGACGCGGCAGCTAGGCACACATTGAAAAGAATACAGTACAACAAAAATAGTAAACAAGAAAACATTTTGACGTGACAACTTGTCAACAGATGGTAATAATGCTTATGGTATAATAATGTATACAGATATTATAAGAGCTTTACGGTCTGTTGTGCTTTGGTATGTGAGGGAGACTCCATTAGATGGGAAACACATTATAGGGGGAACTTCGCCAGTATTTCAGGTGAATTGTATCGTTCTGTTGACAGAGCGACATGTTAAAATTGTGCCAACACAAGCTCTCGAAACATGAAACATTTGGAAGCACTGGTTCTCACATGTGCTTCGCAAAACAAAACGTTAAGAATTCACACTACATACGATAGCCGGGGACCCAGTCACCAAAATGGGAGGGGACCTGTGATGTTCTGCTGTACTTTTCATTTCCGTTTTATCTATTAGTTTGGTCATTAAGGTCCACAGAATGAGGCCTGCTCTGCTGGAAACATCGCGAAAAATGGCCATTTGTATATTCACTGTCCCTTTGACTCCACTAGAAATATTTAAAAAAGAAAAAAAAGTGTGCTTTAATTAGCATGTGAGGGATCAAACTAGGGGTTCATGATTCTGAATCCATTGCAAGCATTTGTTTTGCATGAAAAACATTCCTTGGGCTAGATTTCAGCCCCCCAAAACTGTGAAAAGTGATGAGTTATCACTTTTTCCCCCACTTTTCACAGTTTTGGGCTGCCGAAAGTTAACCCAAGGAATGTGTTTCATGCCAAACAAATGCTTGCAATGGATTCAGAATCATGATGAACCCCTAGTTTGACCCCTCACATGCTACTTAACCCATTTAGGCCTAACCTATAGTTAGGTCTAAATCAGAAATTAGCCTACAAAAACAAATATGTTGCTACATACTGTACATGTACTGTAAGCCCCTCCCATACACTAAAATGTGTTCCCGGCCTGAATGAAGCAGTTTTCTTTTAAATATATTTCTAGTGGAGTCAATGGGACCGTGAATATACAAATGGCCATAACTTTTTTTCGCGATGTTTCCGGCAGAGCAGGCCTCTCATTCTGTGGACCTTAATGACCAAACTAATAGATAAAACAGAAATAAAAAGTGCGGCAGAAAATCACAGGTCCTACCCTATTCCTTGAGCTTTTGGGCTTGTGGGTCCCCGGCTACGAGCCAATTTCCCTTTTAAGAGAGAGTCTCACAACAAGGCAAAGAGGCTAAATTCCAAACCAAAACTCATAGTCCTACACCTATTCCCTTATAGAGATACCCTGCCAGAGTATAAATATTGGGACAGTGAGGGTATTCATGTGGCGCCAGGCCTTGTACTTCCATAGGGCGACTTGGAGAGACTACGATAAGTATTAGTCCTGCAGAGTTTGGAGCGGTGCCAAAGTCAACTGATGTGCTGAAATTCGCTGATTACACTTTACCTAACCCCCCACCATTCTCGTGTAATTTCTCTCTCTCTCTGGTGTGTCGTTATGTTCAGAAACTGAAGATGGCGTTCCCAGAAGGGCTAATGCTCATGAGATTATTTCCGTTGGCAACGTCCCAGTCCGGTTCCGACAGCCAGTCGTGGGAGGTCACCCCAATGTCCAGGACCTGGGGGTTAGTACGTGACACGGCCAGTCTGAGGAAGAGGGAGAAATGTGTTCTATTAACTGAGGACCAGAAGATGTCTAGGACAAAATAACTATGCTCAAGTATGATTTCAGAACATCAAAAGGATTAGGATTTAAAGAAACAACAGTTCATTAGGTTATGCTATTTTTGTTCATGGATGTTAGTGATGTCCTCTGCTGCTATGCCGTTATTACAAAAGATTCTTTGAAGGTCAACCCAGTAGTTCAGAGCAATGACAACTACAAATATTTTAAGTGACAAAACATCTGGGAAAGGGATTGATTTATTTTAATTCTTTTTTTAGCCCAGGGTCTTTGCACCTAGAGGAGCCATCACATACTGACCCTGTTGTCATAGTCTGGTAACTCTGCTCTCAGGGCAATGCTTGCACAAGGTCTGGATAGAAGAGCTCAACTGGCATGGAAGGAATGGCTTGTAAGATGAAATGCTGTCAAGTTCAAATGACCTACAGAACTGCGTCCTTGAGGGTGTTTTAGGGTCCCCAGCTAAATGATTGGTAGTTAGGAACTAAATGGGACTATAACTTATATGGATCTGATTTTACAGTGTCGATTGGGATCCAAGAAATAATCATAATATCAAATGGGAGTCAGTGGACTAATGCAAATCAAACTGGGGCAGTGACCTACAGTAAGCTAGTTAACACTGATTACCAATACATGCTTATTCAACAGTCCTATGCTGTGTCAGTCATGTGTTATTATAAACTGCCCAGGGGTAAAGGAGGTAATTGCCAAGTCTACTTTTCTACTTGTCTACAGAAGATATGAGTCATAATAAAGTTTATTTAATATGCCATTTCTGTATTGAAAGTTGCCCAATCTAAAACAATGTTACTCATGGATCACATGGAAGTTTCTAAACAATTTGCTCCACAGAGACTGGGGACAATATCCCAGCTTTTGTGCTGGGTGGAAAATAGAGGAACTGAAACCACTACATTGCAGAACCAATCAGAATTCCGCCCCGAGATTAATAAACGGTCTATTTATCCGTCCATCAATCCACAGTCTGAAGGGAAGTCCTTCAAATCGGGGCGGTGACAGCCTCAATCCACAGTCCTAAGGGAAGTCCTTCAAATCGGGGCGGTGATAGCCTAGGACCGTTTCCAAAGCAGTGGTCATAGGTCTTGTTAGCAGCCATTCTTACCACAGTTCCAGCAAAGCCTGCAGATATTTCTGTACTAGGTGGAGAGATCTCCAATCGTCTGGCAAAGCAAGACTATGTTACTGGGAATCTAAGGTGATGGATTACTGTTGGTGGATTGAGGTTATGTTAATATGCAGGGCTTCTACAGTTAATAAGGCTTTTTTTTTAATGGATAGCATTGTACAATTTTACCTGGAGACGACCCATAGCTATTCAGAGCAAAGCTGGAGATACAAACACAGTAGATTGATTATAATTTAGAGCCTGGCTTTAGTTTCAACCGCAGAGTTTCTTCTAGTTTATATCAAAAGGCATTTTAACTCAGTTAGCGCCGGGCGACTTTACGAGCGACTAGTTCACTATGGCGTTTGGTGCCGAGCGACTCGGAGCGACTTTTATATAAAAGCATTGTTTAAGCTTTTAATATGTGTTTATAGACGGAGCGAAATGGTTAGCTTACCTCAGCTAATGTCCACACGTAAACCGTGAAAAAAAAGGATACGATTATGACGTCACCTTTAAACCAGGGCTTCCTGTTGACAACAGGCCTCTGCTAGCGTTAGCCTCAATGCAACCATCCGACCCTCACGTAGCTTCACTAGGTCGGATTTTGATTCTGAAACTTTCTGTGTGGCATCTATATACGTCCCGATGCCCATACCAATGGTGGTTTGAGACGATCAAGCACGAATTGAACAGTATTGAGCTGAAATGGTGACCGGCGGCCCGTCCATGTTAAGTCAATGAGGACCAAGTCAGCGTCTCATCCTGTTATGTGGATTTAAACAGGCTTAACATGGGACCATGTCAGTGTATGGTGTATGGTGGTCTCTAGTGGTCATCTGGTGGTATGGTATGCTGCACGTGCATTCGTTAAGGTGGTCTGGTTAAGGTGGTCTGGGGGGATACAAAATAGCTATTTCCTGGCGTTATAAGCGCACATTCATATTCATATTTTGGAAATCTGGCCCTGTATGAGTTAATTGGCCATTCTCAGACCAAGTCATTAATTGTGATCCATTTCACACAATTGTCTGTCCACCAGATGGGAACAACGGTGTCCTGCAGTACCTCAGGAAGCACCAGTAGGGGGCCTGGTAAGATCATTTTAGGGGTGAAATTTGACAAGAATGTTTTGGTGATTGGGAAAACGAGGTTGAAAACGGCAGAAATCATATTGGATTCTGTTTAAACTTTGAAACAGACAGAGGAATCTTCTCTCACCTGGAGAAAGCTTCCTCCAAACCATCTTCGGATTCCTGAACGATAAAAGAAAAGAAAGGGATCTCAGTGTTACAGATGTGCCTTTAGTTTTTCTCTATTCTTTGATAGTGTCGAGCTGAACAGTGTTAGATTTTGGTGCCTTATCTGTCCATAGTTATAAAAAATTAAATATACGAAGGCACAAATCCGGAATTTTAACTATAACCATTATATGTGGAAATACTAATTTCAGGCACCAACACTCACATGGAAAATGTAACAAAGTAGTTGATTGTGTAAGTAATTGTGTGTGAGAGGTGTGTGTGTGTGTGTGTGTGTGTGTGTGTGTGTGTGTGTGTGTGTGTGTGTGTGTGTGTGTGTGTGTGTGTGTGTGTGTAGATAGATCATACCCAGGCTTGGGGGTTGTTGTTGTTGTTATTGTTCTCAGAAGGCCTATGGTTGTCCACTTGAACCTCTATAACATTGCCGTTGGTCTCCAACATCACATCAACATGGTCGTCAAAGTCCAGCAGATTCGCGGTGATGACATCTGAAAGCATCGATGTTCCATCAACTCAAAACCAATGTTCTCTTATCTCTCCATTTTACATCAGTAGTTGGTAGAGTTGGGCGGGGTTCAATGTTTCAAACCGGTTATTTTCCATAATGTCGCCAAATTGCTGCAGTTTCTATTTTCTTGTCTCTGCCATGTCACCTCTTGACAGAAGTCAGAACACATGAACTACGAAATGAACACTGCCAACAACCAACATTACTAATGTTGGTTGTATTTTTCGATTAAGTCACCAAGTTTGTGTGACGCTGACTTTTATTTCATTTATCAGATACAGGCGAGTTTATTTTAGGGAAACATCTTAATCAAGGTTTATCTGATCCAATGTCTTTGCTTTGTAAACAACATGCTGTGTGAGCCAAGTGTAAGTGAAATCTGATCCGTTACTTGTCATTGTTTGGCTCAGAGTCAGTCCCTTCTCCGAAAATTATCTTTGCATAGATGTGTACCACAGGAGCCATAACCTGCTAGAATATATCAATGTTATACTACAACACGCACTACCATAATAGCCATGCCGCCTACACAACCCTCCACATTGCAAGGCTATATGACATTGATAGCCAACCGGTGCATGTTGTCATATTGTTTATTACTAATGCAATATAAATGGACTAAGCACCGCCGGTAAGTTAATGCGATCATCAGCTGCTGTTGTAGCCAATTGTTGTACTTGCCAGCATGTCTCATATTGACCTATGCTGATTCAGCTGGTCTACATAAGATCCAACGTGTTTGAGCTCGTTTAACCTTGAAATCGATCCAACCCAACTCTACTGGCAGTTCTCCAGTGTAGATGATATATTTTCAGGTACTCTATCTATGTGTGTGTTTGCGTGTGTGCGTGCGTTTGTCTTCACCTGTCCCTTTCAAGCTGCCCAAGCTATTGGATCTCTCCGACTGGGAACTGCTGCTAGCCTCTCCGGCTGAGCCAGACTTCACTCTCTTCTCTTTTTCTAGGAGGAAAAAAAGAGACAATTATCTCCTTGATCAGGAGAAGATACTAAAGAAAGCAGCTGATTGTGTCCTGGAGATGTCCTTGGTGTTTGAAACTTGAGTTGGATTGGATGAACCTAGACACAAGCTGATAGGTGTGTGTGTGTGGTAGGTTATAAGTAATGAATGGTGACGTGCGTTTGCCTACCCTCTTTGGCCCCCTGCCAGAACTCGAAAGCCACCCTGAAGGCTTGGGCCACTGTTAAAGTCACCGCCTGAGCCTGGAGAACACCAGAAACATTATCAGCAAGTCATCATAACAACGTTGTTTGTTGACAAGATGACATTTACCCTTAATTCACACTTTAACGTCGCTCTGGATAAGATTTTCTTGTCATCTTGGTTATATTCCCCTCATTAGCACCACTATTTTATCTTAACCCATTTAGCTCTAGAATTATTGAATGCTTTAACCAGTGAAAAATAGCAGATATACAAGCTCACAGCTTGTACATCTGCCATTTTTGAAAAAGTCGTGAAAATGTGTGCAAATCTTTGAATATATGTATTTTCAAAGCGAACGTTTGTAACTCAAATTTTGCTTCTGGGTGGTCCCTGGAACTAAATATGTTGAATGGGGGTCCGTGGCCAAATAAATATCATTTTGGGGGTCCTTCACATGAAAAGGTTTGAGAACCACTGACATAGTAGTCTCTCAAGAACAGACTAACTGAGCTCCATTTAAGTGAAAAATACCTTTTCTTTGACGATGGTTAGCCAGATTGCTGACATAGAAACATAGGTTTTTCAAAAAATCTTAGAAGGATTCAAAAGACACTTAAAGAATCGGGTCAAAATTCTAATTTTCAAGATTTTTCAGAAAATAGCAGATCTACATATATCTATATCTGCTATTTTTCATTAGTTAAAGCATAAAATAATGTTACACAATGTGTGTAGTTGTGTACCCGTTCTGAATGGGTTTTAATAACTTGCCGCCTTGCTTTCTCTGTACCTGGAACTGGCGCTGCTGTTTTGTCAGACAATCTTCCCTCGGGGATTAATAAATGCCATTCTTATCTTATCTGTAATGTAATTACTGTTGACGTTACAACGTACACAATGTGTTTAGGTGTTGTAAACTGACACTGGAAATAAACACAGGAAATAAAGTATGACAGATGAGTGGTTCTCAACTGGCTTTGCACAAGGGACCTTCACTTATGCCTTCAATACATAATCGTGCCTCTTGAATATTATGTACTGTGACAAGGTACTATCCAGTGTACACAAAGGTATAGCATGTACAGTAGAGTATGACGTGATGTTGTGGTGGTGCGTAACACAACATACGCATGGCGTCTAAAGTCTAGCTGAAAAAAGAAAAAAAAGAAAAACAGAATGCCATTCACAGATAACCTTAACGGGGGGGTTAAACAAATAGGAGGAGGGGAAAGAATTTCAAAGGCTATGAGAGGGTCATAAAATAGTAGCAGTCACGCATGTGACATTAACATCCACAAAGCAGGTCAGGTCATGTTCAACGGCCTTGTCATGCCTCAACAGTTGCTGAGAATCATTAGCACCCTCGCTGTATCACAGCTGGCCTCAGGGGCGTCACAAGGGGGGGGGGGAGTTACTAGGGCCCAAGGCAGAGGGGCCTTAAGTATTTTATATTTTAGCTATTGAAAAATAGCTGATATACAAGCTCGAGTCGTGAAAATGTGTGCAAATCTTTGAGTATATGTATTGTAGATCTTGTAGATCTGCTATTTTTGAAAAGTCGTGAAAATGTGTGCAAATCTTTGAATATACGTATTTTTTAAGCAAACATTTGTAACTCAAATTTTGCTTCTGGGGGGGTCCCTGGAACTAAATATTTTGAGATGGGAGTCTGTGGCCAAATACATATCATTTTGGGGGTCCTTCACATGAAAAGGTATGAGCACCACCGACATAGAAACATAGGTTTTTCAAAAATAGCAGATCTACAAGCTCGCAGCGCAGCACTCGGTGCCACGGTGTGAGCTTGTAGATGTGCTATTTTTCAATAGTTACAGAGCACAAAATAATGTCTAATAATGCGTTCCCAGTCTAAATGAGTTAAACCCCCCCCCCCACTATGAAGAACATTCATGGGGGGCCTGCAGTGAACCCTTGTACCCAGGGCCCAGAATTGGGTGTGACTACCCTGACTGGCCTGTGACTCAAGGACTGCTATGATAGGACAGCGGAAGGTCAATGCCTAGGTCAATCTCTATAATCTCCATGTTGGAAGAAATGGGTGCAGTAGATCCCAGTTCATACTTTGTTATAATATCTTGATGTCGGGTGCGGCAAATAGCCACTTTTACAAGTTGTGAACTTGACCATGAACTTGACCATTTCATCGGCTATCTCTTCAGCACACACCACCATCATAAGACAGAGCCTAGATTAGGCATTAGGATCGAGATAGTGAGAGGGGGGTCTTGGAATGTTATCCTAGAAGACGGACGGGAAGGGGAATGGAGGGAAGATGAGAGCAAAAGTGCCCTTCTTGACGTCCAGAAACACAGGAAGTTGATGGATGGGGCTTAGAAGAGTGGCCGTCTAGGGTTTCCACAGCAGGGTGGGGGTCAGGGGGGGATGCAGTGGAAACAACCCTGTTCCAAAGACGACTGCTAGACAGTTGCATTATATCTGAATTCTGAAGGCATTTGGCTGACTTTAATAAAGTCTCATGGAGCCAGACGACCTGACATCTCCACCGACACATAAGGTGACATCTAAAATCAACGTGGAGGTTCAAACCGGGTGTAAAAAACTTGGCCAAAATGACTCGCACTACAGAACCAATTCAGAGACTTTGGGGCGGTCCTTCACGTTAGGACGATGATATGATTAGTTTTCAAAGCTGTGCGCATAGGCTTGTCTTCAGCCATTTTCGTCACTGATCTAGTGCTAAAGTGAATTTAGATGTATGGGTAGGTGGAGATCTCCAATCATCTGGCTACGTGAGCATAGTCTTAATAGGATCGGTGCAATACAATGAGTCCACCCAACTTATCATACAACACTAATACCACTAAGTATAATTAGGTGTTTAACAGAGCTTATACAGAGCCAGTTGCAAGAATAAGTAGAAGCAACAGAATAATTAAGGTTTGACGTTTTTAAGTCGGTCAACTCACCACTTTCCTCTTAGAGCACAGGTAGGCGTGACACTCCAGTGTTCCATTCAAGGTGTTCTGGGCGATGTAGGCAAACACCTTGTCATGCAGCTTGTCGGCCGTACAGTATGATATTCTGCAGACATTCGAAACTGAGTTAAACATTTATGCCTGATCTACGGATGCGCTCTGAGAATTCTTTTTTTAACATTACCCCCCCAAAAAATCAATGTTGTATCATTAAGATCATAGTGTTTGCCAATTATTTGAAGCAACAATCGTCACATTTAGCAAGGACTTCCTCCGTCGGTGTTGTCACAAATGTTCAGACCCTTGGACAACCTGGCTTTTCACTTGACAAATCAGGGTGCACCCTAACGGTCTTAATTTACGAACGCACTCTTTGTCGTACGTCGGCATTGCGTGTTGAAAATAGCTGATCTGAATGAGTTGAATTATCTTTCGCCAGGCAACGCCGGTCTATGATGGAGTCCAAATTATTACGTGTAAAAGCACAGGTTATTTTTGAGAGCTGTTTGCCTGTAATGACATAAGGAAGACAGACATATACTGACGCAAAATGTGCCGTTATTCTCGCTTACATACACACCTGTATATGGAGATGTTTTCTAGCAGCTTGTTGGTGAGTCTGTCGTGAAGCATTATTCCTTGAGGAGACACCTTGAGGGAAACCTTCTGGGGTTTCTTGCCACTTGCTTTGGCCTACATTGGAATCAGACGGAAGACAATTCAGCAAAACAAACTGGCCATATCCCCATGGGAGGAGAGAGGCCAAAGACAGTGAAAACAGATGATCTAAAAGCGCATCACATTGTGATGTGTCTTGAGCTTGTAGAAACCTATAATGAACATGCCCAAAATAGGGATCAGTTATTAATCCACTTCTTTATTATGAACATGCCCAAAATAGGGCTTTTTTTTATAATTGATTAGTTCAGTGGTCTTCCAGCGTTTTCAGACCAAGGACCCCTTAGTTGAGAGAGAGAGAGATGAAGCAGGGACCCCCACAACCTGTTCATAGATTCCATATAGTTTCATCGTTTGACAGCACAATCAGTGTATTTTGGATTCATGTCAATTTGTGTTTTCAGATATTTAACCTCTTGAACCATCAATACTTAATAAACTTGACCTTTCACTATGTACTTAGTCTGCTCTTTTTCGCTAGGGTTCAAGTGGTTAATATAAAAAAGGAGAACAATTTTCTATCACACAAAAATGGACGACCCCCTGTAGTAACTCTGAGGACCCCCTGTTGAAGACCCCTGTCCTAGACCATTGGTTCTCAAAGTGGAATCTAGGGACTCTGTGGGTTTGTTTAGAGCGGTCTAAATTGACCCATACAAGTCTGTAACTCTGACAGTGTAAGTTTCCATCACTCAAAGATTTGGAGGACCCCCTGTAGTAACTCTGGGGACCCCCTAGGGGTCCCGGACCCCCTGTTGAAGACCCCTGGATTAGTTCTTATTAACTGCACCCCAATCTCACCGTGGCCACAATCCTTTTGACGGCGGCTGCTGATAGCTCCTCCCCCTTGGGCTGGTCCACGAGGGTCATGCCCAGGTGGCGCAGGTTGAAGGTCATGCCCTCCAGGATGGTCTCCCGGGTGTCGGTCCAGTTCTCCGGAAGCTCTGGAGAGAAAAAACATAGCGGCTTGTTTGTTTGGTTTTCCAGGAACCGCGTGTTTATTTCCATCCCGCCGAGAAATACACGGAAAGCAAACTACAATGTAAACAAGTTTACATTAAGCTTTTAGTCGGACAACTTCTGCTGCTTTTCATGCTGATGACGCGGCTTGGCAAAAACAGCGTATCTAGGCCAGAGGTGGATGTAAAGTCAATATTTTTCGCTCCCGAGTAAAACTTATAGAGCTCACCAATCAAACAAGAAAAAGGGGGGAAAGCCGGCCGGGAGCTAGGATATGTGTTGACAAGTCCGGTTGTGTGTTGACAGGTCTTTAAAGCTGCAATCCATAACTAATTTTAATATATCAAAAAGGTTATTTTAACCGATCTGTATGGTAGAGTATGTTATTACAATATAACCATTACATGTGTGCTGTGGTTGGAGGTGTTCTCCCTACTGTTCCATTGAGACCTTTAGACCAGGGGTTTTCAACAGGGGGTCCGGGACCCCTAGGGGGTCCTCAGAGTTACTACAGGGGGTTAGGGTTCAAATCTTTGAGTGATAGAAAGTTTTTTCTATCTTCTTTAATTTTAACCACTTGAACCATATCTGTCCATATTCTGAGAACTTTAGCCAAAAATAGCAGATCTACAAGCGCTGCGAGGCGTTGTGAGCGAGGCGTTGTGAGCTTGTAGATCGTCTATTTTCGGCAAAGAGGTTTGGTATAGAGGAGAAAAAGTGCCTGGGCCTGAAAACGTTGAAGACCCCTGGTTTAGACCCTGGTCTCAGGTAGAACACCTACTGGTTGACAAGTAGTACCACCTGAAACTCCTAAGCATAAGAATAAATAGTTACAGTTGCAATTCTTGTTCCTCTTGTCACGAGAGTACATAAAACTTCCGGATCGCTGCCTTGAAAACTAAGCCATGGATTTTACTTCGTCTTAACCCTCTGGCATCTAGGCATTTTCTTTTAATACACAAAATGACAATCCTTCCTTTTTCACGAAGGCTGGTATGACTGACTGTAAAAGGGATTAAAAACTGATAAGTTAACAAAACAGCAATGATAAGCTACGAATAGACCGATGTGTGTGCTGAAAATATATCGGCCACTATTTGACTTTTTGATGACATGGGAATTATGTAGCCGATGTGTCGTGATCGTGAAGTGCTGCATTGTGGGCTCGTAGATTGGTTATTGTTGTTTAAAAAACATGTTTATTTTGTATTTGTTTGCTTATAAAGTTTTCAATTACAATTTGAATCAAGTCCAATGGGGCTTTTAAGCCGTGACATCATTTTGTAGGCAGAGGAGAATCTGCACCCAGAGCATTTTCTGTCCCTCGCTATTTAAAAAAACAACGACTAAAAAATAACGACTAAAGTATAATTCTAACACTTTCCTTTCAACAACAAAGAGAAGAAAAATGTGTAAATAGTAAAAAGATTCATGGAAACTGGGGGCAGAAATTCTCCTCTGCCTACAAAATGATGTCATACTTAACAGCCCCATAGCTTAAAAAAAATCACACCCGTGTGAACTGAGCGGTGGGGGGGGGGGGGGGGGGGGTGCGTGTGTGTGTGTGTGTGTGTGTGTGTGTGTGTGTGTGTGTGTGTGTGTGTGTGTGTGTGTTGCAGTTGATGCACAGGCCAGGCTAGACTCAACAGCACCTCTCTGGTCACCCAGGGTACTGAGGCTACATACACCAGAGGCTACAGACAGACAGACAGACAGACAGACAGACAGACAGACAGACACACAGACACGGATACACACACGGCCACGCTATGGAGACGGTGTGACCACCGCTCAAAAACCTTGCCACTACAAATATCTAGTCTAGGACAGTGTTTCTCAAACTTTCACATTTCAAGGTCTCTGACAGTGTACACATGGGTCCATTTGGTTCCATTTGTTTGTACAGACTTGTATCGGTCAATTTAGACCACTCTAAACGAACCCACAGAGTCCCTAGATTCCACTTTGAGGCAGAGAATCAATGGTCTAGGACAGGTGTCTTCAACAGGGGCTCCCTAGGGGGTCCTCTAGGGGGAGTAGTAACTCCGAGGGGGTCCTCGGAGTTACTACAGGGGGGGGGGGGGGGGTCCTCCGTTTGTGTGATAGAAACTTTTTTCCTTTTTTATATTAACCACTTGAACCCTAGCGCCCATATTCTGAGAACTTTAACCAAAAATAGCAGATCTACAAGCTTGTAGATCAGCTATTTTTGGCAAAGAGGTTTGGTATAGAGGGGAAAAAAGAGCAGACTTTGTGAAAATAGCCGATCTACATTCTCACAACGAGTGAAAGGTCAAGTTTATTAATTATTGATGATTCAATGGTTAAATATCTGAAAACACAAATTGACATTAACCCAAAATACACTGCTGTTAAACAATGAAACTATATGGAATCTCTGAAAACATTGTGGGGGGTCCCTGGCTGCTTCATCTTTCTCTCAACTAATAAGGGGTCCTTGGCCTGAAATCGTTGAAGACCCCTGGTCTAGGACTCTCCGAAATGGGGAACAGACGCATAAATGTGCTATCGGTCAGGCTCTAACCTTGAGAACAAGAACTTGAGAAACAAAGCAGAGGTAACAGTTGGAAGGAAGGACTGCATGGTGCCTTATCAATGTGTGTGTGTGGGGCGGCCTGGCCCTGACCCCCAGTGTGTTTACACAGGAGATTCCCACAGAGATGCGCGCCAAGGGGAGCAGATAAAACTCACAACCAGTGTTGCCAGGTCTGCTTCTTATAAGCCGTTTTTTTTGGGCTTGTTTTTCTGTAAAGTCGCTTGTAATTATTGGGGGATGCAGGTTATTGGGCTTGTTTTTAAAATGCATTTACTTATTTTGGGCTTACTGGCAAATGTTGTCTAAACCAGGTGTTCTCAAACTTTTTCATGTCAAGGAGGCGCAAATTAACGTGCCCCAGCTAAAAGTATTTTGTGTCTCCTGTACCAGGATTTGTGTTAGAATGTTTCCAACAAATATTCATATTCATTTATAAAATAAAATAAAAAATACAGAACTACAAGCGCACAATGCTTTGCGATGCGAGTGCTGCTTATGTAGCCTAGTTGTTCTTTTGGGCTTGATTTCATGTACCTAGTTGCTCATTTCTCTCGCACAATCTGGCAACACTGCTCAAAACCTGAGTTACCTAGAAATGCTTTCTCCTAGTTGAACTCTTCTGGGAACCGCTGCATACCACACATAATACTCACCAGCTCACGTGCACACATGCCCAGCTAACCTCTTAACCACTTGAACCATAGCATCCCTAATACCATTCTGGGGGGCCATTTGTCAAAAAATGGCGATGCCATTGAGAGCTTGTAGATCAGCTATATTTATGGCCAATATATTTGGCGAAGAGGGAAACCATGAGGGGGCCTAGACTGTAGTATAGAGATCAGTGGTTCCCAAACTTTTCAGGTCGAGACACGAAAGAGATTAGCCGTTTGCCCGGGAACCAAATTAGTGAAAATATTATTTTATTTTCGCTGCTTCTTAAAGTTATACTATGTAACTTTTTTTATAAACATCCCTTATATATTGTCCTAACAATTACATCGCTAAAGTTTTAGAACCCCCACTCCGTTAATTTCAGCCCCAAAAGCCTTTTCTTTTTATGTTTTCTACTTAACAGGGGCGGGATATCCCGGCGAAATTACGTCATCTGCATCATCCGTATACGTTGTGTATACGTTGGCCAATCACATCGCGGATCATACACACATGATACACTACTGGCCAATCACAGCGTGCTTGCCGTCTCTTCAGGAAGTAGCCTCCCTCAGCAACCAGTGTTTACGATGGTGAAGGATTCTTAACCTCTTACTCCCCAAATCCTGGTCAGAAAATTACGTTCTACCCCTCTACGGATTCGTTATCGGTCGCGGTGGTTTGCGGCCCCGCTCCAGTGGTCCGTGGCGACTCCGGGCGAAAAACGGCCAAAAAAAGCAATACCGCTACTGACCACTTGTTGAGAAACTTACACAGTATAGCTTTAATTATCATTTTCTTCTATTTATGGAATTTCTTAGATTAGTTTCATTTGTATTTAAAATGTAAACATTCAGAAAAAAACATTCAGAAATACATTTTTTAAATGTAGGAAAAGAAAACTGGATTTGTCCTCGAGTCATGGCCCATAAATCGGCCCGTGACCCACAAATGGGTGCCGAAACAGTGGTATAGATAAGACCAGTGGTTCTCAACCTGTGGGCTGGGACCCCCAGGGGGGTCCCCAATTTATTTTGGGGAGTCCCCAGATGAATAACTTAATGTGCAACATTGTTTTCTCACTCAACAGTAAACAAACCAAAATAAAGTTTAAGTGTATACAGAGGGTATCTGCACATTTCTAAAGTGACAATTTAAGGACTTTACCTCCAAAATGACAAAATAAACATTGTGAGAATAGCCAATCTACATGCTCACGGCGTTGTGAGCATGTAGATCTGCTATTTTCACAATAGAACCGTGTTATACAAAATGTAATGCGTCAAGGTCCCCACTTAAAATATGATTATTTTGGGGGTCGCGAGCTGAAAAGGTTGAGAAACACTGAGATAGACCTCTGGGGGACTCTGGTCAAACACGCTTAAAAACAGACAACGTACAAGCTCACAACGCAGCACATCTCCTGGGATTGTAGATCTGCTCATTTCATCCATGCCTAAATTAGGGATACCAGTTTCTAAAGTGGTTATTACAGCACGCAGGGACGACCGGCCGCACTAGAACATGTGGCCTTGTTTTGGCCTGGTTGTGAAACACAGGCATGCAGGTACCAGGTACCAGGCACCGCTGACCCAGATAAATACAAAGGGCTGAGGGTTCAAAGGTCAAAGCTCTCGTGACACGTGAGGGAGACAGCTGTGTGCGCACGAGTGGCCTCAGAGACCAAGTGAAACCAGATGAGCCGGGCGTACCAGGTCCAGGGTTCCCACACTTATTTTTTTTACTAACTTTGTCTTTATTGCAGATTGCACTTTTATATAACAGACATAAATACAATTAAACCAAAGAAAAACCCACACATTTTTACCAAAGAATGTCCAAAACTTTTCCAGAATATTTAAGCCAATTTCCAGGACTATACAACAATAATTCAGCGCAATAATGAGTCGCTTACTCATTAAAGTGTAGCAAAAATAAAGCGCGCCACGGGCCGTGGTGTGCATGCGAATTGTGCATGATGGACACACACGTGCCCACGTCAAACGTTAAAGTCAATTTATGCTGGCAGTAAATGAGTTTACAAATCAAGAACCAAAAACCAGGACCCTTGATCAATTCCAAAACTTTTCCAGTACTGGAAAGAAAAGGGGAAATCTCGCTCTTTCGAACGACCGCCAGTTCTACAAAGGAGCGTCGGGAGGGTTAGCGACTCACCCCACGGAGGTTATAGGTTTAGGGTAAGGGTTAGAGTTGGGTGTCGAACAGATGACATGTAGTAACAGCGAAGCTATCCCCCCCCCCCCAAAAAAAATCAAATTTAAAAATATTTCCAGGAATTTCATGACAGTCCATCAATTCATCTGCTGTACTTCAAGATGAATTATAGTATTAAAATAAATTACTTCTCAGATAAGTTCTAAGAGCAAGAGAGATAGACAAAGTGTTATTAACCAAATATATGCTTCAGAGCATGACATGCTGATTGTAAAAAAGAAAAGGGAAAACATGAGTAAACGCGGATGGGCAAATCTAAAAGAAAGTGCAGGACAGAACAAATTCTCCTGGTCTGAGTTCCAAAAGTAATTTCAGTCTAAAGAGGAATCCAAACATTGATAGACGAGTGTGTGTCCACTCCACACCTCCATCAGAGTGTGAAATCACAGCTCCAACATGCCGGGACAACACTGGGCAAACATGCTGATCAAAAGGACCCACTGACAGGCAGTTCACGTTCCAGACTGATTTGTGTGTCCACAGCAAACACTAAATCACTGTGGAAACCCAAGTGTTGGCTTGTGACACAGGACCACACTGGCACTGGAGGCCAAATCCAGCTACTTAACTAATCTTTGCCTCTACCCAACTGTAAGGATACACAGAACAACTTCACTAAGAAGAGTTTGGGCCCATTTCTATAGGGTGAAAAGGGGGTGAGCAGATAGTTGCTAAATCTTAACCCATTTAGGCCTAGAATTATTTAATGCTTTGACTATGGAAAAATAGCAGATATACAAGCTCACAGAGTGGCACCGAGTGCCACGCTGCAAGCTTGTAGATCTGCTATTTTTGAAAAATCGTGAACATTAGCGCAACTCTTTGAATATTTTGACCCGATTCTATAAGTGTCTTCTAAATTCTTCTAAGGTTTTTTGAAAAACCTATTTTTTTTTACGTCAGTGGTGCTCAAACTTTTTCATGTCAAGGACTCCCAAAATTACATGTATTTAGCCACGGACCCCCAATCTCAAATATGTTGTTCCAGGGACCACCCAGAAGCAAACATTTACAAATGTTTGCATTTTCAAAAATAGCAGATCTACAAGCACACAGCGCAACACTCGGTGCCGCGCTGTGAGCTTGCATATCTGCTATTTTTTCAATAGTTAAAGCATTAAATAATTCTAGGCCACCAACCGGCACAAACAAAGAAATGTGATGGACAAGGAGGAAAGGCTTCACTGGAGATGGATGAGGCTCAAAGACAACTTGGCTGAAAACAAGCATTCACTACTCCACAGTCTCAAGAAGGGAATATAAACAATTTCAAGGATGAGCATGAAGTGCACTTTCAGGCAGGGGTCAAGTTCCTGCCCACCACTGGGGTTCCAATCTTCCACGGTGCTTCCAGCTTGGGTGGGCGCTCCAATTGACACTAGAAAAAAAACAACCTTCAGGCATTTGGCCCCGTCCTAACTGAAAGGGGTCCCCATTTTTGGTATAGGGGGTAAAAAGGAGGGGACCAAGTACAGTACTACCAATTCCTGGGGAAACCCGGATAACAAAGTAGGTTGAAAGAGATATTTTCACTTTCAACCCCAAACTATTCGACAATAGTCGAAACACAATTTCCTATCTTTATGTCTTTCATTTATATAACACGATTAAGACCAAGAAGGGCATCTTATTCTTGGAGACACATAGGTATTTGGGACCAAACCCTTTATCTGCTCCCACAATCAGTTGGGCCCCATCTTGAAATCAAAGATCGTTTTAGATACCTGCAGTTAAAAGACTACTTTACAAACAAGATAAGGTTAGAAGAACAAGATGAAACTTCAATTAATGTGATTGCTGATTGGAGGGGTTGTGCATGCATACAAAGTTACAAACAGCGGCATTGGGCTGCTTTCTACCAAGTCTTGAGTTGAGTCAGTGCTCCACTACAAAGCAAAATGTGACGCACAGTTGAAGATTCAAACAACAGATGGTAATATGTAAGACTCAATATGTATCCACAAACTCAATAGTATTACAGGGGATTCAGCATTATAAGCAATTAACTTGCTACACAACAAGAGTGTGGTGCATTGTTATTTTTTCTGGTGACTCATACAAACCTCCTAATACGTTTTTTCATTTAATTTTAATAATTTATTATTGTATACATTTCTTTTCTATTTTCCCAAGGAATTATTAAAAACCATTAATTTTTAATTTGTATTTCTGTTCCTTACTGAATAAGTATGTGCTGATGTGCTGTCCCGTTTTACAATTTCGTTAAAAAAGTGAAACCCAAGAAAGAAATCTTGAGTTCATGCAAGGATTCTAGATCCAATATAGCTTCGGATGAATGTAGAAATATGAACGGTTCTTCAGGGTTAGGTCTCTGCAGAGCCAAAAACAAACATTCAAGAGGCACTTGGCAGTGATTGTAGGGCTGAATGGGCACCTAATCTGACAAATAATTCAAGGCACACCACAGCAATGAGCCAGAAAGACAGAAAAAAAACATAACAATACTTAGTAGACAATCCTAACATTTGCATTTAAATTCATTGACAATAACTGCAGTAGATGTCACAAGACATAACACAGAACAGTGTTATTGTGTGTTCTTATGCATAACTAAAATGTGCAGTCCTCATAAATCACACAGTATTATGAATAAGGGCCCTGCCTGCAGTTTGACACATATGAGATGGCAGATCTAACAATTTTGCTGCCATTTTAAACATAGCTGTACTAAGCAGCTGCCAAATTGTCCTTAACTTTTAACGTGGGCACGTGCACGCATAGTGCATGATCTGTGCGCGACTCATGTAGTAGACCGGTAGACAAGATGACAGCTTTCGAATAAAAAAAAATCCATTGGAATAGACAAATCCGTTGCCAGGCAGTATCCTGCAGTATCCGCCAGTATTTACATAAGAAAACATTGGACACAGCCAGCTGTGCGCTATGGTAACACGTGGACACGTTCACGCACATAGCAGACGATATGTGCGCGGATCATATGCCAGGCGGGCACAAGAATCAAACAGCTATCAAATTTTAAAAAAACGCGTTATGGCACGATATGGCCGTGCAGCTCCTTCCTCTGTTTACAACGCAAACCTATGGGACGGCAGCTGCGATTAGCTCTCAGACCGGATATGGAAACCTAGATCCGGTCTAAACAGGAAATACGACCGGATACAGTTAGGGGGCGGGCCTAAAGTCTCCGAAGCGGCTATATACAGCGACCATACTTTTAATCGTTTCATAATGACCAGTAAGACTCCCTAATCGGGAGATAAGCGACCGTAGGTGGCTTATCTCCACAAATAGGGCAAAAATTTGTTTTTCCCAAATCTTCCTCATCCATGTTGATGACATGAGTGTAGACATGCTGTGTAGTGATATTCGTGATTTTAGGGCAAAAACTGTAGGAGCAGTGTCCAAAAATGTGTTTTAAAAATCGGCCTGAAGGTGGCGCTAGAATAGGGCCATGTGAGAAATGAGGGGTGGGGTCTCCGCGTTGCCTTGGCGGACGAATAGGTACCGGCCCCGGCTCTCACGGACGCTCCTAGCCCGAGTTACGGCATTTTATGTGCGCTGCAGTGGCAGGGGGTCCTCCACTGGGGGCGCCACCACTTTTGCATCCGTTCTGGAGCACCAGGAGTCGGTGGTCCCCGGGAATTCCCCGTGAGCAGCCCCGTTGGGGTGGTCATTTGGTCATTTTTGCACATTTGGTCATTTTTTACATCTGGGGGTCCCCCAAGGACCTGGGGGTCCCTGGGGCTCCGGGGGTCCTTGGAGGTTGTAGTTTGGCAGGCAAGGAGTGTGTGTGTAAAATCTGGCATGGATCGGGTCAACGGGTGCGGAGATATAAGCAGGGAAAAAGTGTGACGTGTGAGCACATTTGGTCATTTTTTACATCTGGGGGTCCCCCAGGGACCTGGGGGTCCCTGGGGCTCTGGGGGTCCTTGGAGGTTGTAGTTTGGCAGTCAAGGAGTGTGTGTGCAAAATTTGGCATGGATGGGGGCAACGGTTGTGGAGATATGAGCAGGGCAAAAGTGTGACAGACTCACTCACTGACAGACAGACAGACAGCCCGTGGAGGTTTTGGTAGTAAATGCGACCTACGGTCGCAATTAAAGCTAATTAAATCTTCGGGCTCCTCGGGCATCGCAGAGAGGTACAGCGGGAAATCTCCGGTTTCGACGGGGATCGCGGGAAATGAGTTAAGAGGGCCTTTGTTTTGCAGTATCACAATTGTTATCGCAAAACCAGAATCTCTCTCGTGTCAAAGTACCCCAATTACTCCTTTAATTTAGGTCGATCGATCTCCGTGTTTAATTTAACAAATACCCCGGTGTACGACAACAATTGTAAATCAGGCTTTAGCCTAAAGGGAAATGGGGTTTCTAGGTATTGAGGAGAACAGGGATATAAATCTCAACACTATAAAGAAGTGCCCCGTCTTCATTACAATGCATCACAGACAGACACGACTCATATATTCTACTGCATGGCGCCCGCTGGCTTCTCAGTGAACAAGCAACACTTGTTCAGTTTATCCTTCTTTAGAAAGAGAGAGAAGAGAAAAAGTAATACAAGACATATTGTAGAGGGTCCACATTCCTAGTCCAGTAGGTCAAATGTAGGGCACAAATCCTTGGTCCAGACTTGGTCCCCAGGGATTAAAGGACAACTTTAGTTTTTTACAACAAGGGTTCATATTTTAGATTGTAATTAAAGAATATAAAAGATGAGTGTTAAATTGATTTCTTTTACTTCTTTCTATTGTTTTAGAGATTCTTATTTCAGTGTTTGGGGGCATGCGTACAAGTGGCTAAATACCGTAAATCACCAATTAATCGCCCGGTGGCAAACTGCCGCCGGGTTCCATACATCCGCCGGGGGTCTGACCCCATTTTGCGCAATAAACGCCTGTTTCAAATAAGCGCAAGGTTCGTATAAGCGCCTGGGCCGTTATTTGCAATTAATATTATCCCTATTAGGTTTTATGTAAGAGCCCGGGCTATTATTTGTTTGGTTGTTTGGTATTATTTGCTATTTATTTAACTTAACTGGTCATTTATGTTGCATGGCAGTGGTGCGCTGAAAACAGCAAATCTACAAGCTCACAGCAGTGCTGTGACAGCACGTCGCAACGCACCGCACTCGCTGTGCGTTGCTACGGGTCATATGTTGCATGACGGTAGTGCGCTGAAAACAGCAAATCTACAAGCTCACAGCCCTGTGGACAGACACTTCTAACTCTAAGCCAAATGTATGGTGCCCAGCCCAGTGCTGCGCTACCATGACGCGCAGGACGCACTCGGGGGAACAGATTGCCAAAGGACACCAAAAAAAGAGAGAGGAAAAAAGGAGTCTGCCGCTCTCTGCGCACTGACCATCATTCATTACTGTCTAAAACGTTCCTACAATGCAAAGTTTGCGTGAGTAGGCCTACTTTAATGGCAAAACGTTGTGATGGAGAAAGACTGGCCAATAAAGACAATAAAGAATAAATCATTACCTACTGTTGCTGCCTCTTTTTATCCAGTCCGCATTTTGAAGAAGTAATCCATTATTTTGAGGTTCAAGGGGAATGCAGAAGGCTTAATCATAATGCAATACCATAATATTTTAATGTCAGGATAGTGGAGCTGTTCAGTGTTCAGCATCAGCGAGTCCAGCACCAGCTGCAGGACTTCTGCGCTAATTGGGTCGTTGACTCGTTGACTACAGACCTAGATTTGCTGGCATGCGGTAATTGATTATTTTGGAGAAAGATTCCCTTAGTATAAATAATAGTATATATGTTTTAAAAGGCTTTCATACACTCTAGATATTGCTTAAATGAGGTTTGGTCTAATAGATCGCAATGTGCTATTTTCTGGGTGTTCATAACAATTAAAATAATAATAATAATTATAATTATAACATTTATTATAACATTTTGATTATTACCCCTATTATATAGTTTGAGAAAGAAAAATTAACCAAATAATGGCCCAGTACTGGCCAGTGCCAAAATAAATAAAAGCCTGTTACCAATAGCCGCCTGGTCCCTTTTAAGCGCCCGGGGTCCGACCCCATTTTGCGAAATAAACGCCTGGGCTACTAATTGGTGATTTACGGTATGTAATTTTACACAGAATAAGCCCATTCCCAAGATACAACGCAACCTTTCATGGTTGGATGTGACTTATGGGGGCTAGAAGTGAGAAACTGCTGGCTTATTGTGTCTAAAAAGACATATTTAGCCACTTGTACGCATGCCCCCATGCGTACGCATGCCCCACATTTTAGCACGGTAAACACGATAAAACAATAGAACGAAGCAAATGAAAACATTTTTACATTCACTTTTTCTTTTCTCTAATTACAATCTAAAATATGAACCCTTGTTGTAAAAAAACAAAGTTGTCCTTTAAAGCAAAAAGGTTTTTTTTATGAAATATCCAAGACCATTAGGGTTCATGGAAGATACTTCTGAAGTGAACACGTATCCTAAGCACTAGTTATAGAACCCCGTTTAGGGAGAGCCAAGAGAAAGCCATGCTGAACTCTAGGACTCTTAGTTGAGAGAGAGATGAAGCAGGGACCCCCACAAGCTTTTCATAGATTTCATATGGTTTCATTGTTTGACAGCACAATCATCAGTATATTTTGGATCAGGGTATCATGTCAATTTGCGTTTTCCAGATATTTAACCACTTGAACCGTAAATACTTAATAAACTTGACCTTTCACTCTGTACTTAGTGTGCTCTTTTTCCCCCTCTACACCAAACCTTTTTGCCGAAAATAGCCGATCTACAACGCCTCGCAGCGTTGTGAGCTTGTAGATCTGCTATTTTTGGCTAAAGTTCTCAGAATATGGATGTTAGGATTCAAGTGGTTATAAAAAAGGGGAAAAAAAGCTTCTATAACAGAAAGATTTTAAGGACCCCCTGTAGTAACTCTGCGGACCCCCTGTTGAAGGCCCCTGCTCTAGGAATCCAAATGACTGAAAGAATAATCCACCCATGGGTCTGGGTGTGTGGAGGTCACCGTCTTGAGGGAAATGTGGGTCAGTTGGTAACTTATGGTAAGGAGTGTTTGCCCTACAACCGGGAATAAGGTAAGGTCTTCTGGGGCACAACGACACATTACAGTCCAGATTAGAGATCAAGTAAATGGGTCATGGCTAGCAGGCAGCATGCCTTGGCTTGTACCCTCAAGAGTTGAACTGAGCCATTGATTTGCGATGCTTTTTCTACACAATATATTAACCCATTTAGGCCTGAACACATTATGACACAATATTTTATGCTTTAAATATAAAAAAATAGCAGATATACAAGCTCACAGCGCGGCACCGAGTGCCGCGCTGCGAGCTTGTAGATCTGCTATTTTTGAAAAATCGTGAAAATTTGAATTTTGACCCGATTCTATAAGTGTCTTTTGAATCCTTCTAAGGTTTTTGGGAAAAAAAAACATGTTTCTACGTCAGCAATCTGGCCAGCCATCGTCAAAGAAAAGGTACTTTTCACTTAACTGGAGCTCAGTTAGTCTGTTCTTGAGAGACTACTATGTCAGTGGTTCTCAAACCTTTTCATGTGACCCCCAAAATGATATGTATTTGGCCACGGACCCCCATTTCAAAATATCTAGTTCCAGGGACCACCCAGAAGCAAAATTTGAGTTACAACCGTTCGCTTTGAAAATACATATATTCAAAGATTTGCACACATTTTCACAACTTTTTCAAAAATAGCAGATCTACAAGCTCGCAGCGCGGCACTCGGTGCCGCGCTGTGAGCTTGTATATCTGCTATTTTTCACTGGTTAAAGCATTCAATAATTCTAGGTCTAAATATATTAATATATGCCGGCCGCAGGTAAATATGAGTCAGCGTCTGTTTATCAGAAGATGTGCTTCAAAATCCCCAGTCAGATAACCTGGCTTTTGCTAGGGAATAATGGGCGCTATTAAGGTCATCATTTTTAATGTTCCTCTAAAGGGTAGAAAACATTCCTCTGCCCACCTACAGTAGTTGGTGGAACGGTGTTGCTAGGGAACTGCTTGGGTCTGAGCTACTGATATTTGATGATAATGAATAGTGCGACGGTATAGACGCTTGGACCCATTTAGTAGAATGTTTACTGAATGTTGTCCAGTGTGAAAAGGTTGTTATAATGGCCATTATGGTGGTGAAACACACAGGCAAACTCTTTGTAACTCCAAGAGTGTACAATAGGGACAGACAACACATGGACCATCTTTATTATATTACAAAAGAGTAAGTGATCTACTTCCGGGTCATGTATCGCTAACTTAAATACCAAACCACTTGGCCAAGATGTACTACATATGTACTAAATATAGCTTAAAAATTCAAACACCCATGCAGGCATTGACACTAAGGCTTGCCCACCTGCCCCCGGCAGGTAAATAAAACGTCAGGGCAGGTGAAGTTGGCCTTCAGGTTGCCCGACAGGGCAAGTGCAATTTGAGAGGGGACACAAATGTCTATAAACACAACACGAGATATCTGTCTAAACACCTGAACGTGGCCACTGCGCTGTCTTCTGGTCTGTGGAATGTAAAATAAGAACACTATTTACCTATAATGTGCTGTTTTTTTTTATTACTGTTGCTACGTTTAAAAATATAAAATAAGTGTGAAACCATAGACATATTCAATCATAGCTAAAGTATGTAGGAATTAGGTATTTGGATTTGGAGGTATTGAAGTCTGACATTTTTTCTCGCACAGCCCCAGAAAGTAAAGAAATAAGTGTTAAATTGAGCGGTAATTAAAATCGTACCTATCATTTTATAATGGACAATTAATTTTCGGGCAAGTGGGCATGACCTTCGGGCAAGTAGAACATGACCTGTACTTGCCCGATGGGCAAGTGCCTCTGAGACCTTAGTGTCAACCCCTGCCCATGTCACCTTTGCAAGATGTCGTTTCCAAACCTCTGTATACAGTTGTATTCGTTATTACCCTCATATTTTGCCTCTGTATAAAATAGTCCGCCGGTCAAATATGTCCGACCGGAAACGTGCGCTGCGGCACAATAGTTCCGGCACAATAGTTCCGGCACAATAGTTCCCCCCCCCCCAATTTTTTTTTTTTTTTTAAAGTTTTTTTTTTTTTTTTACTTTAATTTTTTTTTTACTTTTTTTTTTACTTTTTTTTTTTTAACTAGATGTGAGCGGCCCGAAGGGCCGCGACCCTCTAGTTGCTTACATTTGTACACTCTTAAGAGTTAAAAGTGTAAGTTATTTAAAAAAATATTGTAAAAAAAGAAGTTCATAATCAGTGCTAGATTGTACAGTAACAGGGATCTCCCCATCTCTTTAGTAAACTGAACATTATGAGAGAGAGAAACTCATACAGGATAATCAAGTTAAATTGGTGATTAAACAAAACAAAATTAGCAGACATTAAAAACTGGACCACAATGTAGGGTTCTCCCTCCTTGTTGGCATCGACCCGAAAATGTATTTTCTGTTTACTAAAGAGCAGAAGAGACCCCCGTTACTGAACAAACATTATATACAGCGTGATTACTGTCTGGACTTGTACAACAATATTTATTTTACAAGATCGTCACTACACCCCCTTTAACAACTAAAGGAGTAGTTCACCCCCAAAATGACTATTTTTCTATTGATTACTCATCCATGGAGACTCCATAATATTGTATTTGTCACATTCCTATAATTTACCTTGTTGATTCCAGATGGGGACCCAAATCGTGCATTAGGGTCCCAATCCGGAATCAATGGGGGTACATTTACTTATTTAGGAATGAGACAAATTCAAAGAAATATTATTGAAATCAAGTCTCCATGTGAGTAAAGGGGGGGGGGGGGTTAAACCCTACCTGAAACAGACCCAACAAACTGTTTGTATATATATTATGTATGATTACTTGATGTATTTATTTTATTTTGGCATATGACATGCCCAAAATAGTAATGCCAGGGGGGTTCAAGTGGTTAAATGAAGTGCAGCCAACTTGAACGCTCAGTAGCTGTGCACTGGCTGACCTGCAGCATTCCTGCAGGTTGTTATGGTTCTGCAGACAAGTAAAGACTCATGCCGTTCAGAGACAAGACCTCCCGAACCAGAGATCAAGTGAGATTTAAAGTGTAACAGGGCTGAGCCAAGTGGACTCTTGGTGTGAACAACAATGCTCTAAGCATTTACAAGACAAATGGCTGAGGAAAAGCACTAATCATCTGACACCCCCCCGCCAAACTCGTTGTCAGTAAACAGAGTCATGTCCACTAGTGATGTAGGCCTATATTAAAATTGTATTCAAATGGAATTTTATAATAGGCCTAAGTTTGTTTTGCAGCGTCTTAATTTCTCAATGCTTTCAATTTGTGAAGAAATAAATAATAAAAAACATCAATTTTAATATATATATATATATATATATATATACATATATATACCTATATACACACACACACACACACACACACTGATGAATCATACGGATACACAATACACATTTAAAGGCAAGTGGATGCACTTGCCACATCAACACATACTTTTAGATGGCAAGTTAGCGCCCCAATATCTTTAAAGAAAATATGAAATATGCAAATGTTGCTACGTTTCGCCACACACTGTCTACAAACGATGGAAATCGTTAAATACCCAACAATCGTAACGAAAAATCACTGCCTTTCCTTCTTAAACGTGGGCATCACTTCGCTAAGCAACTTTGACAATAAGTCAGCTACACTGGAAAGCAAAAAACAAAAACGTAAATTAACTTTTCCTTATCCCAAAAAACGTCTTACTTCTGTGTCGTCCCGAGTTCCATGACTGTTTGGCGATACTTGGACTTCGGATGATAGCTCTTCCAGCTGACTTCAAGGCGTCCATGGCAGTGTTTTTTAATAATAAAAGTTCGGTGCCAAACGATCCGTTTGTTTCGCAGCTGAAGCTCTTGTGTGTTGTTGTCTGTGGACCGCTGATGGCGATCAACCCTCTGATTTGAACCTCTGGCAGTGGGCGGGGACAACAACATGCCACTCTCACAGTGCTGGAAAGTAACTAAGTACATTTACTCAAGTACTGTACTTGTCATAAGTACAACTTTGGGGTATTTGTACTCTACTTGAGTAATAATAATGAATTGCATTTTTATAGCGCCTTTCCAAGTGCTCAAAGCGCTTTACAATGGTTCATTCATTCATACATTGGGAAGTGAAGCGGCGAACATTCGACGCCAGCGTCCTCACTTCCCACATTCACACACCAATGGTGGCAAGCTTGCACCAACCAACTCATTGGAGGCAATGTGGGGTTCAGTGTCTTGCCCAAGGACGCTTCGACATGTTGACAGGAGGAGCTGGGATTTGAACCTCCGACCCACGGATCATTGGCCAACCCACTCTACCTCCTGAGCTACAGCCGCCCCATGTATAGGGGATTATACTCAAGTATATACTATAGGGGAGTATGTGTGTGTGTGCATATGTATATCATTTATTATATTTATTTAAATGTAATATATTTTGTAGTCTATAACTATATAAACCTGTCTGACTGTTATTTTTATTATCCAATCCCCACAATAACAGAAGAATACACTATAGAGCCCTAAGGGACTACGTAGAACCATATTATGGGATTTAAATGGTTAAGAAAAAGATGTGTGCAGTGCTATACTTTAGGAAGGGCAATGTGTCAACTAAATCAATAAAAGTATTGAAACTTCAAAAGATGGCAGATGTCCTCTGCCATCTTAAGGCACATTATCATATTACATATCAGAGATAACTATAAGCAGTTAATTTAATTTCTGACATTATGTTTTGGTTGATTTACTGTCGCCCTCTAGTGACCACTAATCGTCACTAATTGTACAGATCGGACCAGATATAACATGGAAATAAATTAACACCAGACATAACACAACAAACTTGTTCAAACAGCTCACACTGCCACCAGCAAGACTTTCTTTAATTGTGATGCTCAAAGTGAGAGGACACAGCCAAACTCACTGCTCTGAATAAAGAAACTAAACATGGCGGAACAATGAAACGATAAAAGAAAGCACCCTTTACTCCATTTCCTTCCACGCTAACTTGTAAAACGACTTCAGAACAAAATTCACAATGCCATAGCGATCCACGTAAATACTTGTCCAGGTAGGCAACATGAGCACGACATGATCAAATGGTTCCGGAGAAAAGTCACCCCAACACAACACATTCACAAAATCTTCCCTGGTACAAAATGGGGGAAAAAAAACAAAACTAAAGTCTGGAGAACAACCAAACATTATAGGGAATATCAAGGAGGCGCAAAAGAAATAAATAATAGCACAATCAACCCACCGGAATGCCAATCCCAGAACCATATTAAACATAAAAAAATACCATTTCAATAGGTTCTAATGACAAAACAATAATACTCTTTTCGCAATGTTATGCTAACTACGTCCATGTACGAGTGTATGGAGAACGAATCAAAACATCAACACTTGGCACTTAAGAAATAAAATACAAAATGACAGACAAAAACAGACAAGAAAAAACATTCCTCAGCAAGTAAAAGTACATCGTTGTAAACAATAATATGCCAACTCTTGGGCACGATAACAATCAATCCGTTTGGTTGGCATTTGGCATACTTTAGAGCCTGTATAAGTGACTTGTACCATTTCCATTTGCTGTTATGTTTTCCCTTTTGAAATGACAGATCAGCTATATCAGGACCAAATAGATGACAAAGTATCAGATGTACAAGGTAACTGATCACATACTATGATATTGGGTTTGTCTTTCCATACTGTGACTTCAATAGAGATGATCGTATGATTCAATGCTTGCCGTTTCCCATGTGAGAACAAAGCAAATCAAAGTTAGAGAGAGAGACAGCGTTGACATTTTAGATCCCAGGGTTGGAGGGTAAATGGTCTCTTCATCTTATAAAAGAGAAATTTCAAGGCACTGTGAAACTGCAAATGGGTAACAAACAGTTACCTTGACATCGTTTTAATCCAGTGGATAATAAGACGGCCTAACAGGTTCTAATTTGGTCCAGAAGGATGGGAAATGGGTGCAGCAAACAGATGAAGATCACTTAACATTTTGGCAGTGCCAGGTCAAATCTAAGAGCGTAGCTTTGACTATATAATTGTCATTTCTCCTTGAAATGTTAGTCGTCTAAAAAAGAAAATGTTGGGGTCCGTGATTCCAGCAGCCGTGGATGTACCGCATCAGTGTTCAAAACAAAACCGAGGAACAAATGAAATGTCGATCTGTCCATTATACCAAACAGAGTACAGTCATCACTCAGATGAAATTAATTCATCAAAAACAATCATTGATGTAAGTGGTGAGGAAAAGAAAGAATAAAACAAAACCGAGAAGAAAAGAAATGGGGGAAAAAAGAATAGTACATTTACATTCGTCTCTACAGAGAACTCTACTTTACAGGCCATGATTCATTGTAACTAAAAGAGACATTACCTGCCGCAAGGGAGGAAAAACCAATCAGTCTGAAAATAATGAGAGAGAGAGAGGGGGGGGGGGGGGGGGATAGGGAAAGAATGTGGCGAGAGAGAGGGGTGGGGAGAACTGACACTAAGAAAGTATGACAGACACTAAAGCTCAATTCATACTCTTGTCATATGACGGTGTGGCTTGCTGACAATATCAGCTCTTGTTGACAGGCGACACCGTCATGACGGAGTAGAAACGAGACATATAAGCGATGTATGATGGTCCTCTGTAGACACACGTTGGACAAACGTGTCCCTTAACTTCACCTCTTTGTTTATTTGACCTCCAACCAGAGCACACTGTCTAATGGCTACATCCTCAAACACAAACAATACAAAAACATCTCAATACGCAGAAGAAGAAACAAAAGACTTGCGTACGGATTGTTCACGACAATAACTCCTCCAAACCGACCTGGTTCTCAAAACAGAAGCGAAACAGGGCCAAATTAACCTTCGCCATGAGGACTTTTGAGTGTGTATGTATGTTTTTGTCTGTGACGGGTGTCTGTTGTATGTTACAGTGCAAAATTTGTCAGGGGAAATAAACAACAACTGAACTTGACCGGAGAACGTCAAAAAAGGAACCTTCTGTTCTGTCTGAGAAAACGCGTCTTATGTCAGAGTCACTTCTTGAGGGGCTGGTAGACGGAAGCGTTAGGGTCCAAGGAGGACGGACTGTTGTCCATGAACTTGGACGAGTAGTGCGGGGCCACAATGGGGCTCCGGCTGCCGCCGTCTGATGAGTAAGACAGGCTGGGCATGACGGCCATCACCTCGGCTATCTTCTGCTTCAGGTCGGCGATCTCCTGCTCCCGCTGGTGGATCTGGCCTGAGGGAGAGGTCATGTACGTTAGGCTTCGTTTAGAGGTGTGCCGAGTGATCGGTGAGTGATCGCGATCGGCCGATAATGCCTCTATCGGCTTTGATCGGTATCGGCTTTGTCGATCTACAAGCTAGATCAGCTATTTTCACAATATTTATCTGTGGGACCGAATGTAACCTCAGCTTCAACTCCTACTAGTTGAATTGGATACTAAAGGACCTCAGCCTGCAATCTCCTAATGTTTATACTTAATATACAATGTCTTAATATACAATGTCAATAGCTTTTATGACTACTCCAAGAATGTGTCAGAAAGATGATATGATATCTTCATGTAGCTACAGGTAGCCTACATGATGTCAAAGCAAAGCTTTGACGGGATAGAATAAAAACAAATCCCAGGCAGAAATTCACCCAGACACAGTTAATTGCAGCCTATTTAATTTGGTACTGAATGGACACAGACTTCAGAGGCATCCAGGTTTGTTACTGTAATGACTCTAATAGCTGCACTTAAAGTACCTGGCCCCCCTATTACTAAAACACAGATATTTCCGCAAGATCAAATCAGACTTGAAAGCACCGGGGGCGGGGTTGTTGTTAGTTGGTGGGGTTTAATGCACGTTAATGCAATGTTTCCGAGGGTCCATTTGGTTCCATTTGTAGACTCGCAGAGTTAAATAAACACACTTGTAAAATCTTTGTCGTTGTTGTTTTATTTTTTGTGTATTTTTATCTAATGGGGGTCCGTGGGCTAAAGCATATCAAATCGGGGTCCTTGAAATGAAAAAGGTTCGAGAACCATAGGTTACGTGTACCTTGTGCTATTTCCAGCTGCCTCTTGGCGTCTCCCAGGGCAGAGAACAGGTCCAGCTTGATCCTGGTCTCAGCACTCAGGCTGTTCTCCAGGTGCTGGGTCTTCTCCTGCATGGCCGACAGCGCCGACATCAACACCTCTGTGTCCTTCTCGTTCTCTTTGTACTTACGCAGCTCCTGTACAGGGAGGACGGGAGGTAGAGCGGGAGGAGAGGTTCAAGTACAGGGGGAAGGATTACGATGAAAGCTGTTAGACATTTTTAAGGGATGAGCGTTGCGCTTGTTTTATAAAGCATAATATAAAAAGTGACTACAGTATCCTTGTGTTCATTGGGAGCCTGGCCAAGCCAGCTGCACCGTGAAAAAATTCAAAACTCTGGTCTCCGCAGCGGTGGGCAGTGACTTTACACCTGAGCTACCAAACCTTTAATTATCACTGGTGAACTATGGACAGAAATCCACTCGTCCTAGACGATTTGCCCTCCTGGCCCCCAAACTGTGGAACAAACTCCCTGTCCCACTTAGAACTACAGACTCACTCCCTAGCTTCCACCGTGGACTGAAGACTCACCTCTTCAGACTCCACCTAGACCCATAGCACTACTGTAATACTCCCCTTCCTTCGATGACCACACACAAAGCTAGATAGCATTTTTTTTAGAAAAATATCAGGTTTTAGTAAAGTTTTTTTTAATTGATTAGGTGCGTGGTCTATCTACGTTACTGGTTTTCTAGATTGATATTCATATGCATTTGTTGTATTGTTGTTGATGTACTGATATATTATCTTGCTTGTTATATTGATGTATTACCTGCTTATTGTAAGTCGCTTTGGATTAAAAGCGTCTGCTAAATGCCTAAATTCTAATGATGTCAATGGCAGCTCACCAATAGCACCTGAGGAATCATTTTGGGTCGGTTCAGCTGTTCACTAGTACACCCCTCAAAAATAAAGTTGAGTTTCTAATCTCACCTGACACTTGCCCTCCAGATCTCTCATCTGTTCCTCCTTCAGCTTGACGTCCATGCTGAGCTTCTTGCACTCCGTCTCCAGCTCTCTGATTCGCTCACGCAGAGAGTCGGTGCACTCACCCCTGGCGGTCACAGTGTCACGGGTGACGGAAAAAAATATAGATATATTATTTTCCAAGAAGCAAGTGCAGACATTTAGAGCAGTGCCTGGTATTGCTGTTTTTTCCATCCTACCAGGATGTTAATTGTGTTCACCTATGTAATTCCAGCTGTTTAATCATGGAATAATTAGACCAGGGATGGCATTTCAATACAGTTAAAGGTATATATCGTCGTTGTCGGGCAGAAACCTTGTATCCCCAAGTTTCAAATTTGTACGTTCTTTCGCAAAGTAAAGCCCTGCTTCATCACACAAGGCCGTCGCACAAAAGTAGTGAAAACAGCAGATCTGCAAGCACACAACACCTCGCGGTGCGAGGCGTTGTGTGCTTGTTGTGTGCTTGTTGTGTGCTTGTTTTCACTAGTTTAAATCATTTTTAAAATGGAAAATGTAAAACGAACAGTTTTGGACATACAAGGTTTTCACCCGACAACGACAATATAATAATGCCCCTACCTCCCAAAAAGTATGATTTCATGTTTTATTGTTGACACCTGTAAGCTGACATTATCAGTGTGTGCTTCTGTTTTGATTGGTTAATGTACTTCCCCCATCAAACCCCCCTAAACAGTGTTACAATGTGCAAACTACAAGATTGCAGCCTTATAGGGAAACATAGAGGATTCAATTGCGACATCTAGTGGCCAAACTCTTGTCCATCGCACCTTTTAATTGTTAGGATATAAAACCAGCAGTACTAGGGGTCCATGAGGACCCACAGAAGATTATAGAGGCTGCATTGGGATGTAGCGAAACTACATGTAGTGTAGTGCAAGGGTCTTCAACAGGGGGTCCGGGACCCCTAGGGGGTCCTCAGAGTTACCACAGGGCGTCCTCCAAATCTTTGTGCGATAAAAACTTTTTTTCTCCTTTTTTATATTATATTAACTTGAACATATTCTGAGAACTTTACAGAGTGAAAGGTCAAGTGTATTAATGACGGCTCAAGTGGTTAAATATCTGAAGACACAAATTTACATGAATCCAAAATACACTGATGATCGTGCTGTCAAAAGATGAAACTATATAAAATCTATGAAAAGATTGTGGGGCGTCCCTGCTCCATCTCTCGCTCAACTAAGGGGTCCTTGGCCTGAAAACGTTGAAGACCCCTGGTGTAGTGGCCATAGGAAGAAGAGAGGTCCGCACACTGGTGTAGTGGCTTCATCAGCATATTCATTCCCTTACAATGAGCCAGTATGATGGTGTACATGCATTAACCAGTATGATGGTGTACATCATACATGGGCAACTGGCGGCCCGGGGGCCAAATGCAGTCCCCACCTTCACTTAATGCGGCCCTCAGGAACATTGATATATTATTGGTTTCAGCTGTTATAATTTCAAGTGTGCAAACATGACCTGCTTTAGTTACTTCAGTCGACTGTATAGTATCTTCTTGATGACTAGTAGCCTACAACTATTCTTTTTTTTTATGTCCAATGCATTTGTATTTAAGTTCATGAAGTAAGTAACATAAGAACCTGTACATGCATTTGAAATTAAATAAAAAAATAACTTTTCAGGATACCAATTAAAACGTTAGCAAAAATAACAGATCTACAAGCTCAAAACGCGTTTTGAGCTTGTAGATCTGCTTTTTCTTTTTTACTGTATATGCATTGTGGCCCTCTGGAGTGTGTCTGAAAATATAGTGGCCCTTTCCAGCCTCAAAGTTGCCCACCCCAGTATGATGGTGTACATGCATTAACCAGTATGATGGTGTACATCAGGGCTCCCTAATTAGTTTTCCCCAAGGTCCGAATTATGTCTAGGGTACCAAGCAGAAGGCCACAACATTGCAGGGGGCGACGGTGGCGTTTCCTCTACTCCAGCAACAGTTCAGATATCGTCACTGTCGGGCAGAACCCTCGTATCTCTAAGTTTTAAATGTGTACGTTTTTTGGTGAAGCAAAGCCCTGCTTCGTCATACAAGATCGACGCACAAAACTAGTGAAAACAGACTATCTACAAGCACACAACGCCTTGCGTTGTGTGCTGTTTTCACTAGTTTAGTAAATTTTTTAGATGATAAATACAAAACGAACAGTTTTGGACATACAAGGTGTCCACCCAACAACGACAATATACTAGTGTTGTTGCTGCTCTTATACCACGATTATTCCAGGAGTTGGTGGGGGCCAGACAGTAGCCCCCTGCGGGCCGCAAATGGCCCGCGGGCCGCCTATTGGGGAACCCTGGTGTACATGCATTAACCAGTATGATGGTGTACATGCATGCCTACCTGGTAGCGGCAGCCAACGCCACAGCCCTAGCGGCGGTGGCCTCCTCCATCTTCTTCCTCTTCCTCTCGTCAGCCAGCTGTTTCTCGGCCAGGACGCGAGCCTCCTGCTCTGCCTTGAGCCTCTTTTCCAGCTGGGCGATGGTCTGCTTGTCCTTCTGCTTGGCCTGCACCGCGCCGTGGAGCCTGGGGTGTGGGGCAAAATATAGTCAGACAGGTGGAAGCTGTAGCCTGATTATTATTACACTGTGCATGTTCTGTTGACCTCGGTCAATAACAACAGCCAACGTCCCGAACTAGGGCTGTCACAATTATTACATAATCGTCTAATCGCAAATTATTTGAGGTAATCGCAATTATTTTGCATAATCGTCATAATCGTTTCCATATTGAGAAATGTTAATATAGTTTCAAACACTTAGTAGTGGAAATAGCAGATCTACAAGCTCACAACACGTCGCACCGCGACACGTTGTGAGCTTGTAGATCGGCTATTTCCACTATCAATGTTCTTTTTTAAGTATAAAGTTGTCAAATATGTCAATGTCATTTCTTTGTATAATTAGGTTGATATGTGTCATATCTGCCATGTGCAACTTCAAAGCCTAAAAGCCAAACAGAAATGTAATTGTCAACGACAAAAAGACAATTAAATTGTTAATCGCAATTATTTGATTGACAATTAATTGTCATGTAAAATGTCATGATCGTGACAGCCCTAGTCCCGAACCCATATGAACTTATGTTTCCGTTTACTGGCAAACCAAATAAGAAGACAGGGTCTAAGTCTGTGCGTAGGTCCAGGGGCCACCGACATTAAAGGCTTCATTTATACTTGTTGTTGTGCGATCAATCTGCATTAATTCCTGGGACAAATTACTGCTGTAGTCACTGATATTTATCGGTTCCAGCACTGATTGGCAGTGATGGGAACAGGACACCCAGGTCTCTCTCAGAGCCGATGCTACGAGAGAGCTTCTCCTGATTCGAGGGGAAGTGGAAAAAACTACATTTATGCCCCCTCCTCCCTAAAAAAAGGGAATTATGTGCGCGAGTAAAAATCACAAATTGCTGTAATCTGTTCAAATCAAAGTTATTGATAGTTAGGAACCAAAGAGATCTTTGCAACTCTGACTCCATTTGTACGCTCTCAGAATGACCAGGATCCGTGTGGCCTAACGCATATAGCAGACTGGTCCTTGAAATTAACTCATTTAATGCCATCCCCGATGAAACCGAAGAAACGCCGCTGTACCTCTCTGCTGCGCTCGAGGAAACCGAAGATTTATTATGCTTTAATCGTTATGTAACAATTAAAAGTATGATCGCTGTTTATCGCTGATCCGGACTGGATTGGCCCCTCGGAGAACTGTTTCAGCCCGCATTTCCGGTTTTCGACCGGATCAGGTTTCCGTATCCGGTCGGGAGGCGGGACCATATCGCAGCTTCCATTAGCTTTCATACAAACACTAGCAGATACTGCTCAGCAACAGAAAGGTCTATTTTCAATCAGATTTTTTTTATTTGGAAGCTGTGATTGGCTCTACACCCTTCTGGTACATGATCCGTGCACAGATTGTGCGCGCATTTCGCGCAAGTGCCCATGCTGGACCATATCGCAGCTTCCATTCGCTTCATGTAAACATGGAGCAGAAAGGACTATTTTCGATGGGATTTTTTTTATTTGAAAGCTGATCGGGTCACACGCCTGGTAAGTGATCGTGCACGTGCTCACGTTAAAAGGTATGGAAGACCTGGCAGTTCATGAGTTCAGCGATGTTTTAAATCGCAGTAAATTAGTTAAAGAAAGTCTGAGAATCCCAGGTGTTAAGTGCAGGTAAAATAATCTCACTTGTTCTGCAGCAGCTCGTTCTCCTGGCTCAGTTGGCCCAGCTCGGAGCGCAGGCTGCGGTCCTGGCTGGTCAGCGAGGACAGGTGGCTGCGCAGCTCCGACTCCAGCTGTCTGCTGGCCTGAAGGTCCGCCTTCAGACGCTTCACGTCCTGCTCCAGCCTGCGCCGCCCGACAGCAGGGAGGGACAAGAGGGTGGGTGGAGGTGAGAGGGTGGGTGGAGGTGAGAGGGTGGGTGGAGGTGTTAGATGAAGGCACGGGGGAAGAGTTTGAAACATACGGGGATAGGAGGCCAGCGAGAGAGAGGAGGATGGAGAGAGTGTGCAAGACAGGACGATGGAAATACATGTGAAAAGGGAAAAACGGGAGAGAAAAGCACAATAAAATGATACAGTAAAATTAAATGTATGAGCGTGTGTGTGAGATGAATCAACGAACAAACATACATTTTAATTCATTTTTTTTACTCTTTTCCAAGAGACATATCCCTAAAGCCTGGTTTATACTTGGTTGTGCAATGTGTCTCGCACCAAAAATAACCAATCTACAAGCTCACAGTGAGCTTGAAAACTGCATGATAAGTACACTAAAACAGCCCTCACAAAAGTAGGAAATCATATGTTCTCTTTAACACTTAAGAAGTGAACTCCATTTACATCACATAGCCACATCAAGCCTGAGTTTAGACACCCATTAAATAATTGTTAACAAAAATCATGATACAATATAAAACACAAACAAAGAGAAACCCATTCTCAGTTGGTATCACAATAACCCTCGCTACCCCCAGTCTCAGGGTGCAGGTGGAAAATCCCAGAATTAAGTTTGTGACGATTTTTGTCTTTTGCATAATGGAAAACAAACACAGACATAGCCCCTTTTTATCATCTGAGTTTTAGTTTCTACAGTATGTCCCATGATTTATTATGATAACATGAAAATGTGTTTAACCAAGGAAATGTCTACAGTACCTTTATTGTGAAATACATTGTATACCTTAATTCTTCAAAATATATATTTTACAGTAGGCTGCTGCGTACAGTATGTAAGCGTCTCTATGTGTGTGTGTGCAAGTGTGTGTGTGTGTGTGTGTGTGTGTGTGTGTGTGTGTGTGTCTGTGTGTGTGTGTGTGTGTGTGTGTGTGTGTGTGAGTGTGTGTGTGTGTGTCTGTGTGTGTGTGTGAGAGTGTGTGCGCACGCTCTTACCGCACTAGCGCGTCCGGCTTGCAGAGCTGGTTGTTGGGGATGCAGTTCTCCACCGGGTCCTTCTGACCCTTTCCGGCATTCTTCTGCTTCTTGCCTTCGCTCTTATTGGACGAGGAGCCGCCGGAGGGCACGCTCCCATTGGTGGAGCTGTGGTTCCGGGGGGAGGAGTTAGAGACGCCAGTGTTGCCACCTCCTCCTCCGCCGGCGGCAGCATTTTTGTAGTTCTTCCCCCCCGCTCCCGTCGCGGGCTCCTCTTTGGGAGTGTGCGTGTTGGCGTCGGCGGCGTGCGTGTGCGCGTCTCCCGCCAGGTCGTTGTTCAGCCGCCCCCCCGCCACATGGTTCTCCATGTACTCCACCTCCTGCAGTTTGGAGTCCAGTGTGTGTATAATGCTGTTGTTATTTATCCCCACTGTGTGCTGCTTTTTGCCCTCTTTGCCGTTGCTGTCCCTGCCTTTCTCCCGGTACTCCAGCTCCGGTAGGGGGACAGGGGATGTGTTTTTCTTCCCGGGAGGCCCGCCGTTTTGGGATGCCGGCACCGTGGCGTCCACCTCTGAGACCCCTTTAACTAAAGCCGCTGTGGAGGGTGGGGGGGCAGAGCAGAGCCATTGTTAAAAGGGTTAATAACATTCCCACTTGAACGGACATGAAACCCTATGGTTGTCGCGATCATGATTTTTTACTTCACCATTAACTATCATACCAATTATTGTGATACATAATTTAATTGCGGTTTTGGCAGTTAACATAGGAAAATATAAATAAAGATTATATTTCGGTTAAATAAATAAAAAACGAAATTATACACTTTCAAAATGTTGTAAAACTAGCCAAGATACAAGCTCACTCCAACATGGAGCATTGAGGTTCATTAGTCCGAAGGTTCATTAGTCCGAATCTGTTAAGAATACTATGCCTAACTCTAACCCTAACCCTAACCATAACCTCAGTAACCCTAACTAAATTTGGACTAATGAACCTTCGGACTAATGAACCTTCGGACTTATGGGAAGTCCTCGATGATTTTGACGATCATGCAATTATGTAATAACTGTGACAGGCCTGGAAACCAGAGGCTGATTTTGTAGTTTGGTTTCCTGTGCAGGTTAAAACCTACAGAAGGGTACAAACATGGCAGGCTAGTAAGCAACACAGCTGCAGCTAATTAAAGTAATTACCAGATGTGGTTAGATTTAGGTGTGGAGCATTAATAACAAGATTTAGGTGTGCCCAGAGCCATGGGTGTGCCAATGTGCAAGCACAGATAATTATAGTTAACAGTATTGTCAATGCTTTGCACATTGGCACACCTAAATCTACCACAACCATAATTCATTTTATTAGCTGGGGCTTGTGCTTGAATTGCGGTGTACTATAAGATTAGTCTTATAGCACACATTGTACCCTGCTGTTGTTTTTAGCATGAATTGTTTTCTTAAAGTCATACATTACAAAGGTCTGCCTAATAGGGTTTCATTCCTCTTTAACGTTCCCAGGATGTAATATCTGTTTTAACCACATGAACCCAAGCATCCCAATATACTCTGTGCAAAACAGTCATCCTCTGTTTCCAGAAAGTTGCATACCCGTTTCCTGTTCAGTTTTCCATAGCTTTGTTTTGATAGATTCGCCAGTAGATTTGAACATGTGTTTCCAGGTCAAGTCTGGTGCCGAGCAAATCAAATTAAGCCATAGAAAAATGAACCGGAACAGGAAATGGGTATACCGCCTTCGAAGAGTAGGACTATGGACTGCACAGAGCCTATTCTGTCGTAATGGGTTCAGTAAAGGAAAAAAATAAACATTCAGCTAAGAAAATGCAGCTCCACAAGCTCACAACATATCCTGTGCGATGTGCTGTAATCTTGCAGATCTGCTCATTTTGACCATCGCTTATTATGACATGCCCAGAATAGGGAAGCTAGGGTTCAATCGCTTTGTGCAACCTCAGAACGCTGGTTAAAAAGAAAGTTGAGCTGGAACCGAACACCGAGCAAAGAGTACAGCTGATAACCAACTTGGTGACTTCTACACCTGCATGAGAGGAAATAACTCCACCAGTAATAGTCTGTATCATGATATATCTAACAGAGCCAAGCTCCACAGCAGAGATGACAAGGATCATTTTTCAATATCAGAACGCAAAGAACAGACTTGCATCCTTGGGAAGAATGATCTTGTGAACTATTATTATATTATTGCAGAAGAAAAGCCCCTTGTAGACTCCTTGTACATCTGATGCATTGTGAGCTTGTAGATCTCCTATTTTCATGAAATATTTGCCCCACAATAGGGAAGCTAGATTTGAAGTTAACATGTTTGGTCGTTTCAATGGTCACTGCTAATGGCCGACTTCTGCCAACGTGTAGGACAAAAACAACAAAAACCACGGGCTTTAGATCATCTGAGTGAGCACATTTTCTTCACTTCTCCGTCCCGGTTCAAGTCTAACCATTAGGTCTTCTTGTCATTTCATTTTTCATTGTTGAGGTTTTACTGATTTTACTTGTAGAGCACTTTGGTCAGTATTGTTTTTAAAGTGATTTATAACGGTGCCTGCCCGGGTAGTTATTGCAGACCATATGCTCCTTGTAAGTACTCCATGTAAGTCGCAAGGACACCAGATCGAATACAACTCCTGTCATGTCTCATACTCTATGATGTCTCCCTTTCTCTGTGCTGTGTTTCCTCCAAAACAATCGTAAACAAATATAAATACATTCTTGAATGAATGAGTTCATTTAAGCTGCACTATGTAACTTCCCACTTCTTCCCCCTTTTTGTGCAGAAGTGCTGACATTATAACCATTGAGCTAATAGAGCCTGCCAATTTGCTCAAGGGATAAATTGAATCTTCACTATCAGGTAAAAAAAAAAGATCATGTCCAACCAGGAACAACATGGTGTTAAAGCTCATGCCTCACCTAGACAAACAATCAAAATGTCTCGATATAAGAGCAGGGAGACTAAATACAACCACCCCAACTGTATAAGCAGTGTTGGGAAAGTTCACTTTAAAAACGAACTAGTTCAAGTTCAGAACTTCTAAAATGAACTAGTTCATTTCATAGTTCATAATTCTATATTTTGAACTAAGTTCATGGTTCCCCAAAATGAACTAACTTAGTTCTTTTTATACTTTGGCTATTCAAAAAAAGAAAGAAAAAAATATATATAGGTCTATATATATATTATATAAATGTTTAGACGTTGCTGCATGCTATTATTTGTCAAAATTATTGACACAGCTCATATAGAACCACACACAGCAATAATTTCATCCAACTTAACATTGAGGTGCCCACAATATTTATGTGCCCACTGCCTAGTTCCCAGTCTTCCTGCACCCTTATTGTGAAGGGCTGAATGTAATAACCATGTTATTGTCTCATTGTGTGAAATATCATAATATTCAAAACAAATATTTGACTCCAATTGATTCCCCACACAGTATTGACTTGATATAGCAATACAAAAAATATATTACACAGCAGTTGTGGGAAAACTAAGACATTGTTCAAAAAACACAATTCCGATTTTGGTCATTTTGGAAATAGGGCAAAAAATATATTTTTCTTCAATCCACTGTCTTGACACTCGAACCAAAATTGTTCTATAGACCATAATCTACAAATTGGAAGTGAAAAATAAACTTTAACACACATTTGAAATGAAAACAAAAAATGACATGTACAAGGAACCCCACTAGAAGGCATACTTTTCTAAACCTCGCGCACAGCATGTTTCCGCGTTGGTTAAAATAGCTGATCTTCAAGCTCACGTTGTCTCATGGATGCGACGCGTTGTGAGCTTGCAGATCAGCTATTTTCGCCGTGCAACACACATAGGACAAAGTATAGTCAGGCTTGCAGACACGTAACCAGGAGGAGATTAACAGTGCAGCTGCAGAGTGCAGACAGCACCGCAGATCAACGTTCACGAGGAGCTGCGTGCAGTGTGTGCTATTGGAGCATGTGAATGAAAAGAGAGACGAGAGGACAGACGACCGCGGAGGCGCGGACCGCCGCATGAACGGCCGACTAACGCCGACGAACTCCGTTCACGGGCGTCAGAATGACCGTGTTCGACAATATCGTTCATCAAGCGAAAACAATTACGTTCAGTTCACGTTCGCCCAAAATATGAACGTGTTCATGAACGATCGTTCTTTGAACGCGTTCGGGTACAACACTGTGTATAAGTTATATTGTATCAACATATTCTACCATGCAGCTTGGACAAAATAAAAATGTATTCATAAAAGGTTACATGCTGCTAGGTAACCGCTATAAAGAGAATTTAGGCTAAAAAGGCAATGCATCTTACCTCTAAAAGTACTTATTTTGTCAGGTGTTCTTTTTTCAAAAGATGCAATATATTACATTTTGCGTTCATTTGTCCTGGACTTTCGAGCAAGATAATATGCGGATTAACAATTTATCCGTTCGCTCCTGTCTGAAGCCCTGGTCGGGTAGGACAAATGGACGCAAAATGGAATATATTGCATCTTTTGAAAAAAGAACACCTGGACCCTCTTTTGGGGGACTAAATAAGTACTTTTAGAGGTAAGATTGCCTTTTTGGACAAAATTTTCCTTTAAATGATGATTGTGTCTGTTTGAGCACAGCTGTGTGTGTGTGTGTGTGTGTGTGTGTGTGTGTGTGTGTGTGTGTGTGTGTGTGTGTGTGTGTGTGCGTGCATGCCTGTCTCACCCTCCTCTGCCTCTCTCTCCAGTCTCTGAAGCATCTGTTGCTCTGGAGGCAGAGCCTGCTGCAGGAGCTGCATGTAGAACTCGTTCTCCTTCTGCACCTCCTTCTGCTTCCTCAGACGCATCTTGTAGCTGACGTAGCTCTTGAAGCCGAAGCCCAGAGTCACCACCGGGTAGCCGATGCTGCGAGGTACAGGGAGAGAGAGAGAGATGCTAATGTTTCATCCTGGCACCATGACAGGCATGATTCATGGTTAGAATCGTGTACCATCTGTATTAGAGCTGGCTTCAAACTGCACAACAACAGTGAACGTTCCAACCCATATGAACCTCTGTTTCTTGGATACCAAATAATAAGAAAGAAAGAAAAAGAAAAGCCTTGTTTGTCAGCTGTTAGTTTAGCTACATAGCTATATCGACCAGCCTGAACTTCATAGACCTGGAACACCTATACATTGTTGTAACCTTCAAGCTGGGAACACCTGTGCGCCACATTAGCTGTTGCTAGCTGTGCCGCTGTTTATGCAACACATTCTCATCCTGTCATATTACGTTAAGTTACCTTTGACACGCATGCTGATGCCAAGGATAACCTTTTGCATCCTACCGGTATGTTTACGTTGAAGGAACACAGGCAACGTCATGTCGACTCAATGTGCAGTCCTCACATTAGGGTTAGGCACAATGCTTTTGGTTAAGGTTGATATAAATTGTGTGGCTGTGTATTTTCAAACAGGAAAGTGTCCTGTCTTCTCATTATATATCAGTTTTGATATATGTGCTTGTGACATCTCACCTCACACATGGCTTTGATTTACAACTGAACATTTAGCACAATTTGCAGAAAATACAGAAATTATATTGTGTATTGTCATTCAGCCTGATTGAGATATGATACTTGGTCCATATCACCCAGCCCTTGACTGCCATATGATTGGGAAAACATTTACGATACTGGGAGAAATTATCTTGTGGGTTTCTCTCTCCCCATTGTTCATTAACATTACACCAAAATGGTTGATGATAGCTAATGTAGTTAATCTAACGACCAGACCTCACCAATGCAACTAGTTGCAACAGTTTTAAGGCCAGACCGCACCAATGCAACTCCTTGCAACTGCCATTGGAAATAATGGTTTCAAGTAGTTGCATGTTGCAAGGAGTTGCATTTGTGTAACCTTGCGTAGCCAAACTATATCACTGTGTGGATATGAGTCAGGTACTTCTACACCCTGGGCAAGACCTGCACTGTGCGCTGTGGCGGAAGTGCTGCGTTTAAAGTTATACCATGTAACTTTTTTTATAAAACAAATCTTAAAATGGTCCTAACTGTTAAATCGCTAAAGTTTTAGAACCCCCACTCCGTTATTTTCAGCTTCAAAAGCCTTCTCTTTATATGTTTTCTATGAGCCGTGAGGGGGGGAGAATTTCGCGGCAAAATGACGTCATCATACTACCGGCCAATCACAGCGAGGGTTATACACTGCCGGCCAATCACAGCGCATCTTGGAGTGGGGTCGCTAGGGCGGCCATATTTGTAGTCTCCCGTGTGTCTGTATACTCGGTTGCACAGGGAGGCATGGGTGAAGGAGTGTATCTCCGGAATGGCTGAACGCACAGGAACCAGGGACCCCTCAAAAGATAGATCTCGGCGAGGTGGAGGCAGACGCGGGGGTGTGAGAACCGAAAAACGGCCGAAAGACGCGGACGCGACCGAGGTTTGCTATAGAGCTACTGACCACAAGTTGAGCAACTTACACAGTATAGCTTTAAGGGAAGTTACGTCATGCTGTTTACATCCCCCAGTGAAACAAACAAAAAATAGATTGTAGCTCTTAACTCACTCTTAAACGAGTAGTTCACCCCCCAAATGACTTTTTTTCTATTGATTACTCACCCCATGGAGACTTGAGTACAATAATATTTTTTTGTATTTGTCACATTCCACAAGACAAAAAATGGAATATAGTAAATTTACCCCCACCCGGAATCAATAGGGGTAGATTTATTGTAATCAAATTATTGTATTCAACGGATAGATGAAGGGAAACGATTTTGACGAATATGCAAAAAATTATTGCGATTAGGTAATTATGTAATAATTGTGACGGTCTAAAGGTGGTTGCACACTGCACTGCGTGTTTTCGTTGCGTTTTGGAAATCCAAAATCCAAAAGCCAGGGAGAGAGAGAGGAAAGAGAGAGAGAGCAAGGGACTCGAAAAAAATCAACCCTGGTCCGAAAATAAATAGGAAACCGACGGCAGTGTGCAAACGTGATTGACATAACGTGAGGTTGATTTTTTTATTCACACGCTCCGAAATTCGCTCCGAAATTCACTCCGATATTCGGTCCGAAAAACGCAGCAGTGTGCAAAGACCTTAACTGTAAGTACTGTTTTCCGGTGAGCAGAGCAGGTCCAACACAGGTCAAAATAAAATCTTTAGGCATGTTTTTTAACCTCAGTCACTGAAAAATAAAAAAAAAATAAAATGTGGGAAATAATAATACTGCATACTGCATAACACCACAAGGGAAAATATGGCTACTGTACCAGTGAGCGGCGAATGGCCGACACAGGTCGACATGAAAGTTCTTCAGGTCTTTGAAGCGGATGGCGGCTTCGATGTATACGAACAATATCCATAGCGATACGGTGGGTAGACAAACTCCTCTTTCTGTGGAGAAGCACAAAACAAGAAGAAGTCAGCAGTCTGGGTTTGGCACCGATGGAACCTGGCAGCAATGCATTTTAGATCCTGAATCAGAGACGTTTGACTGCCAAGCGCGCGGTTCATACAAGGAAACGGCTCTGGCAGTTCTAATTAAAAAGTATACCAAGTCTTTGAGATGAAATTTGGCTGTTCCACTGGCAGCTATATAGAAGAGGATCCAATAAGAGGAACGTTGGACTGACCTGTGTGCCAGACGTACTGGACCCATACGTAAGTACTGGCAGCGAAGAACAGCCATTGGACGGGGATGAAGAGGAGGCAGATGATGTCTGATGTAAACGCCACACACACAAAGAACACAGAGAACGCCTGGGTGGAAGAGAGGAAATCAGACAGAGATGTCAAAATGCAGTAAAAATAAAAAAGTATTAATACTACTAGCGCCCACTGGGTAAATGCAGAGGACGAATTTCACGTATGTGCAAGTACAGTGACAAATACCCCAACAACAATAATTGTTGGATTCTGCATTATGTGTTTTATACTGGCAAGTGGCGACTATGCTGAATCTGTTTTTCTTCTTCTCACAAATATGAATTTAGCAATTGAGAGAGAGCCAGTATGGCTGGAATTGCAAGAGCAAAGTATTTGTATTGACAGTGGTGGAAATATAAATTACTGTATATTCAGAAAGAAACCAAGTACATGTACTGGGAATGGAGCGGTTTGCCGCCATTTGCGGATTTCTTAAAAAATCTCCTCTATTCCCATTGAAATGCATTGGCGGAGTCCACTCATAGGTAGAATATTATTCTGTGTGACGGTGACCTATTATTTTCAATAATTTTACTTCTACTCCATTACATCTCAGAGGCAAATATTATACTTTTTACTCCTGTCCACTACAATTATTTGAAAACTTTAGCTACTAGTTACTTTGGAGATTTTTATTATTATTATCACAAAACATAAAGTAACCACTTCAGCCCTATATATATTTCGGCCATTTGAAAATAGATCTACAAGCTCACACAATGTGTAGCGATGCAACACATTGTGAGCTTGTTGATCTGCCATTTTCAAAAGATCTTTTATCCATTTTTTGGAAACTTGTGAAATGAGACATTCTGCATAATGAGTACTTTCTTCTTTTGGTAAAGTACCGTACATTACAGTACCAATACTTTTGTACTGTTACTCCAGGAAATTTTTAGTTCCGGACTTTTACTTTTAGTGTTTCTACATTGCAGTATTGATACTTTTAACTAAGTAAGTAAAATTGTGTTTTCAACCACTGTACGCACGCCCACCAAACACACACACACACACACACACACACACACATACCAGTCCCTGATATCTGAAGGAGTCGTAGACACTTCTGATGAAGAGCCAGAAGGGCCACAGGTACTCGAACCTGAACTCCAGCACAAAGTCAGCCAACAGCACCAACACCCACACCACCAGAAACTTCAGGTAGAGGAATGTACTGCAAACACAACCACAATTATTATTATTATTCTACAATGACCACATAAACCTTTTTTATGAGTTATGTCACATTGTTTTGGGGAAGTCATTATAGTCTGGGGGAAAAAACAAACAAAGAAATAAATAGCAGATCTACTGTACAAGCTCACAATTGCAATGTGATGTGTTGTGCGCTTGTAGATCTTTTTTTTTTAAATAGGGTTATTACGCCTTTTATGAAGAGGGCAGCTTTGAAGGCTTCATGTAGGCTAGTGAATGGGGCATTTATTTATTGAAAAAATTACTCATCATACTGTATTTGAGGGTTTTAAAGGGGAAGAAATACAGTAACTAGAAATAACAATATGAAGCCAGCCATTCTGGGCCAATTGTATTAATCAGCATTTGTACATTTTGTGCGAAATTAAATGGGTATTATGGGTTGAGAGAACATTCACCCTTGAAGCCACCCAGAGTGAAGATGTTATTTGCATATGAATGAAACACACAGGCAGAAGCTGTGAGCACCTACATGTCTGGACATGTTCAATTTGACACAGCTTGATTTATTTCCATCGATTACAGCAGGCAAATGCACCGTTCGATTCCGAGTTATTTTTAATGAATGGATTTGTTATGATGTATAACTGGTATGGTATATGCTACCAGCCGGCCCCTGTTCTGGTTCTGGAGGATTTTTGTTTTGATTCGGAACCCTGGTGGGTTCTCAAACGTTTTCATGTCAAGGACCCCCCAATTTGACACTTATTAGCCTGAGGACCTCCATTTGAAAATATATGCCAGGGGCCCCATAAGAGAAGATTTGTACAGCTCTAACAGTGATTCCCAACCATTTTAATTTCAAGGACCCCCAGTTTGACATGCATTTAGGCTGCACACCCCCATTTAATGGTATTTCTATATCTGAGACCCCAATTTATATTGGAAAATCAATGTTAATTTAACTCAAGGACCAGGTGTTTTGTAGCCTATATAACTCTCTGAGTTGCATACCCATCATAAGGGCCCGTTCACATTGAGCCGATCCCGGGGCCGAGGATCCCCGACCAGATTTCGGGAGGACCCCCCGGGAAAATCGTTTGGTCGGCCCCGGAATCGGTCTTGGGCTTGAACAGTACCCCGACACGATCGGATTATGTTAATTAGCTTTTTTATGACCTCGGGACTCGTCGGGAGCACTCACGATAATATCAAAAAAGCTTGATATTTTCGGGTCATCGGGTAGGAATCCTTTACAATTATTGTCGTCTGAATGAGCTCACGGGATTGCATCAGATTATATGAAGCCAGCTCCTCCTTTTTTTAGGCTGCGCAGAGTGTAGGCTATTCTGTCACAGCCTACACTTTTATTATTATTATTAGCCTACTTACTTTTTACTTTAGCCTACTCTCTCCCTTGTTGTAATCACTTGTTCAAAAACGTTATATCTTATATCTTTTTTCTTCTTCTGCGCAGTCATTTGGCAACAAGGCAGTGTCTTTTTTTTTGCTGCGCAGATTTGGCTAGGGCAGTGCTGTTCTATCCGTGTATTATAAGGGCTCTAAATTGACCTTGTGCAACTTGACAGACAGACACCCTATATATAATATCCTATTCATATAATGTAATACTCAAAGTCAGAGACATTCCATTGCATTCCTTTTTTTTTTTACTTTTACGCGCGGGCTGCAGGCACATCATTCATCATTGCGCCTCTCGTTCTGTCAGTTTGTTCATTGGTCCTCAAAGAGGACCGCCAGTCCTTGGGGAGTTCCAGGGGGTCCCCAGCTAAATGATATTGAGGAACCTAGGCCTGTCCCTATTCTATATGCTTGGATGTTGGTGGGACAGTAAAAAAAAAAAAAAAGCGAGAGGTTAAACTTTTTTTTTTCCTGCGACTGCACGCCCACAACGGCGAGGTTTGGACATTCATAATTGCTATTAGCTGATTAAGCTCATGTCTGTTTAATGTCTGGCTGGTTGCCGTTAAAATGCTGGTTGATGCTTTTTAGGAGTGGACACTGGTCAATCAATGATATTGGAGATGCGACACTCTCAGCCGTGTCTTGCTGGATGCGCATCACATCTCGCGTCTCGCTTGCCAAAAACATAACTGAATATATAATTATAATATCTATAAAGTGAGCAGCGGCCAGTGTGCGCACAGTAGCCTACCTAGAAGACTACCAACCTACCTTTGTTTTTATAATGTTTTGTCATGATGGCGCAGTTATCACTTGTGTGCAAAGGACGATGATACACGAAAGAAGAATGTAACACCAACTTCTACCAATTAATCCATTGCTGTGACAGACAGACAGGGTGAGACAGCCAACGTGCTTCCTTGTAGACTACATAATCCACTGGGTCCAGCTTGGTTCAGATCAATCATATCAACATAACAGTAATAACACCAACCAAAGTCAGAATAAAAAGAGTCCACGAATAGGCCTGCACACTCGCTCATAATGTCCTCCTCCTCCGGCTGCCAGCAGCGTCAGTTCTGCAAATGCTAAGGTATGGTAACATGGCTGTTGTCTGTTGTCTTGGCTGTTGTGTGAAGGCATGCATGCAATAGCCTACACTAGTCATGTTGCCAATACCTACTTTTTAGCAACAAGCACAAGCATGATGAATTCATTTTAAGAAGTAGGCCTACATTTTATTATTTTCTCCTGTAATCAAGGTACGTTATACCATACCCATGTGCGCCTCTGTAGTCTAATTTGCGCAGTGATGGAAAAAGTATACTCCCATTCTTTACTTAAGTAAAAGTATCAATACTGCATTATTAGCTACAAATATGGCACAGACAGAGAGAGAGAGAGAGAGAGAGACTCTTTGTTATAGACTATAGCGAATATATTTGTTTAATTTTGCTGTTTTAATATTTAATTAGGTAATAAAATGGATTTTGGAGCATAGCGAGTCAGAACACCAGCAGCTGCAGGACTTCTGCGCTAATTGGGTCGTTGGCTCGTTGACTTTGCTGGCATGCGGTAGGCCTAATTGATTATTTTGGAGAAAGATTCCCTTTAGTATAAATAATAGTCCTTTTGGTTACCATTTGGTCTCCATCATTAAGCTGGGGATCACCTGGAACACCCTCATTGTCAAAACATTAAACAAATGGCAATTAAACTGACGTGAAGAGAGAGAGAGAAAAACACTCTTGATTTTATCCCTCTTGAGGGGGCGGAATCTTCATCTAGTCACGTCTCTCATGGCACCACCCCCCCGAGATCGTGGGTGGCTAGAATCGCGAGACGTCGGTCTCATTTGTAATGGTCTGAGATATTTCACTTGGCACAGCGGGATATACCGGGCCCGGTCGCAAGACAGAGGATCGCTGTCGTTTGAAATGAACACCGATAAACCCCGGGCACGAGATCTGATCTGACCCAACATCGGCCTCTCATCTGTGAGGCCCTTAAGGGTCCATGGTCCCTCACTATCATTTTGCTGTGGACCCCCTGGAACTCCCTCAATGACCCCTGGGCCCGGACCCCACACTTCGAGAACCACTGCAGTTTAAACGACTCTGTTGGTGTCTTTTTGTTTTAATTCATAATCTGAACCCATAGGACGAGCCACGCTGTTCTCAACATCCCCGCCATCGGCTTTTAAAACGTGCGCCCATCATCCATGTCGCCATTGTCATTATATTATTATTGTTCGCAGGCAACAGAGGCTCAGTCATTTAAATATTCCCACACGTGTCATCTCGTATAATTTAACGGCGGAAAAAACGTTAATGTTTTAGCAGAAATTAACTGCTTGCACCTCAAGAAAGGACACATCTGGACATAATGTCTCATACGAGGTCTCTCGCAAAACATAACAGGCCTAGAAAACACTGTTCATTCCGAGGTGTCTCGTTCACATCGCGTCTGTGTGGATACAGACAGTGGACACATTGTGGCTTTTAGAATATCATTTAACGAAAATAGCCGATAATATCGAAAAGCCCACAGATCGGCTATATTTTCTGCTGAATGTCCGCCTATTATTTATGACATGCCCGAGAAGAAGAACATGGGGGACGCTAGATACGTTTCATCCAGTGGACGGAATCGGATGATGCGTGCACACACTGACTGCACACGCACATAACCCATCATAGATCATACATATCCATAAACACAGAGACGCCATTGTTGTAGCACATAAAGCGTCCGTTAGGACCGTTGTGTTCCCTTCCTTCCTACCTGCTATATATACCCTCGGTGATTCGGCTCCGTTTTAACGGCCGTCGGAGTTTGCTGCAGTCCGCATTGCGCCGCTTCATCCTCCCCCTGTTGATCCACACAATGAATTCCACGCCGGTAAATAATCACGGAAAATCAAATGTCATGCAGTCGAACCCCCCGGTTGATGAGCGCGCCCTCCCCCCCGTCAGTGGTCCTCCATTGTTGTTGTTTTTATGAATACATGAAACAAAGACATAAATAAAAACACTAGCCTCAGAGGAGAGCCCCTCCCCCTTTCACGACACCGCGTCCGTGCGTGGATCATCGGGGGGCGTTGCGTGGCGTCACCGCGTCGCGCAGCGTCAGTCAGTCAGTGGAGAGAGGGGGAAAAAATGGCAGCGCCCGTGTTAGTTTAACGCGTTTTTATATCTCTCTATTTTGGATCTTCTATATGGATATATCAAAGGTATGTGTGAACTGTGAGGCCACTGGGTTGTGGTGTTGTGTCTTTGCCGTCAACGCGCTTTGATCAGGCTCAGATCAAAGTGTTTTATGTACTACTTCTATTGATATAACATTATGTTAGTTTACTGCTGCATGCATGCTACTACAGCCACGTTTGTTTTCATGGTGGCATATCAAGATCCAAGGTTTTATTCGATACATTTCATATATACCTGTAGCCTACACAAGAGTAACAGTATTTTCTTTCGGTTCCTCAACGTTGTAGCAGCTCTTAACAAAAGACAGAAGAACAGCTACAAGATCATAGCATACTTTTTTTAGTGCTTTTGAAGGCTACACACTCCTTGGTCGCCAAACCACAACCTCCACCCCTCATTTCTCACATGGCGCTTTTCTAGGCCGCCACCATGTGGCCGATTCTTGCAAAACTTTTGGACACCACCTGACGGTCGCTTATCTCCCAATTAGGGAGTCTTACTGGTGTTATCCTTTTATCAATAAGTAAACCGTACCTCTGTTCTCTGTACAAATTCAAACTGTTAATAAAGTATTTATTGTTATTGTACGCTCACCCACTGGCGAGAATGGTCTGTCTGAATGTGTGGAGTCATATCATTGTCATTTCAGATTGCGTCGTAATTTTTTCGTTCTGTTTATTTGTACCAATCATCACAGAACGTAAACCTGGCATGTACAAGATTTATATTTGTCTTATAGTGCTCCACATAATAGATTAAAGTTGACATTGATATCGACAGTGAATCATTTTAGTGATGGGATGTCGGGCCAAACCTTCTAATTAAATGGCCAATCCTCCTGAATGATGTTTTGTTGGAAGCATGTAGCCTACAAGACTGAACATTGTTGTTCAAGTTGTTTATGCGGCGTTGAAATATTCCATACATTTTCACTAAACTGGTTTGTTTTTCTACAGATGACGTCCGCTGAGGAAGAGATGACAGAGACAACGGCACCATCCACCAAGGATGAAGAGGAGCTGGTAGAGAAAGAGGACAACTCAATAGAAAAAGATGGGGAGGAAGAGGAGGGGTTGTTTGAGAAGGACATGCAGGAAGGAGGAGAAGAAGAGGAAAGCGCTACAGAGACACACAGAGAGGAGTCGTTGGAGAAGCAAGAGGAGGGAGGTGAAGACGTAGAGGAGGTGGAGCAGGAGGCGAACAAGAAGGGAGAACAGAGGCTGTCGGAGAAGAAGGCAGAAGCTCACACAGTAGTATCTGGAAGCGGCGAGACAAAAACGGCGCCATCGAAGAAGGAGAAGTCGAAGAAAGGGGAGGCGGCCATGAACGTCAACAATGAAGTGGTGAAGATGAGGACGGAGGTGAAGAGGGTGAGAGCGCTGCTGATCAGGAAGCTGCTGCGTCATCTGGCCGACCTGAAGAAGAAGAAGGGCAGCGAGGCCGACCTGGAGAGGAACCGCAGGAGAGCCGAGCGGTTGGTGGAGGAGATCAGTCAAATGAAACGGCTCCGACCAGATCAGGTAGGTTTGCTTCTGGGGAGGGTGGGACGATATGAAAAATGTCATATTGCGATTATTGTGACAAAATAAATCACGATTTACGATATTATTGCGATAATCACATTATAATAACCATTGTCCTGGGTGGAACATTTGCCAAAAAATTGCAGATCTACAAGATCAGCTATTTTTTGGCAAAGACACTATAGAGAGTGAAAAAGAAAGACAAACAAGTATAATTATAAGTACCTATTACCAATTACAGAGGGTTTAAGTGGTACCGGATATGCGGCTCGGCAGATAAAAGGTGAATTGATCCCAGTGCATGACGGAGAACGATATCACGATAAATTAAATCTCCATGATACGATTATCGTGAGTGTTTTTCATCACGATAAATGATAATATCGCTTATCGTCCCATCCCTAGTCCCTGATACATAATATTTCTAGACGGCGGTCGGTGGCCAAACACACACATAATTCTAGGGGTCCTTCCTTGACATGAAATGAAAACCCTTTGAAGGATTCAGAAGTTTACAGAATAAAAAATATTCAAAGACTTGCACAAATGTTCACGTTTTTTCAAAAATTGCAGATCTACAAGCTTGCAGTGCCACGGTGTGGTAGATCTGCTATTTTTTATAGTTTTTCAATAGTTTAAATATAATGGTTAAAGTAATAATGCTTAATGATGCTTTCCTGGTCTTAATGGGTTAAACCTCTGTGGTCTTAGAGAACTGCACTTGGTTTGCAACTGTACTTGGACCACATTTTCCATCTACATCAAATCTCTTCGTATTAAATATAATCAATTAACCATATTTCACATGACCGAACAGTACAAGATTACATACTTTCTCCCTCGACATCCATTAGTAGGGACAAAGGATATCTATGAGCACATTTGAAAAGGAGACGCAGAATCATTATGCTGATGACCCTACAAATGTGACCCTGGGGCTGGGCGTACACTAATGTAATTGTAATTAATATTTAATTGATTGATTTGTATTTACTTTGTATGTCATTAGGTGTAATAATTGAGGGTTTTATTTATCTCATCATCAGGTGACTAAAACAGCCTTGACGAGTGACTTCAACTTTGAGAAGGTGTGTAAAGACCCAACTGCCACCATGTCTCAACGGGCCTTGGCACGCATCGCCACTCACCCTCAGTTCAGCAAGAAGATTGACGTTGTCAAAGCTGCCGTCAAAGCCTTCGAGGAGGAGAGGAAGAAGGAAAAGCAAAAACAAAAGATGACCCCTTTCCAGGAGGAAGAGGAGCGAGATGCACTGAAACGAAAGGAGGAAGAAGAGACAGAGGATGAGGAGAAAGAGATGGAGGACGAGGAGGAGGCGGAAGATGACGATGAGAATGCAACCACAGAGACAGCAGCTCCTGAAGAAGAAACGACAGAATCGTCAGATCAGATCAAATCTGAAATTCTGGCCAGGTCTAAAACGGTTGCGATTTCAAAGAGTGTTAAAGCGCAAGGTAAACCTACAGCGACGCAAGCCCCTGAGAAGAAACCAAATCTCAAGCCTGCTCCTAAACTGCAGCAGAGCAATGAAGATGAGGAGGAGGACGACGAGGATGATGATGAGGAGGAGGAAGAAGAAGATGATGATGATGATGATGAGGAGGAGGAGAAGGAGGAGGAGGACAGCGTAAAAGAGAAACATAGTAATGATGATGACAAAGAGGATGAAGAAGAGGAGAAAGAGAGTGATCTGGAGTCCAGTGATGAGGAAGAGAAAGAGTACTTTGACGACAGCACAGAGGAGCGCTTCCGTAAGCAGTCGGAGGAGAGCGAGAGCGAAGATGACTTCTTTGTGGGGAAAGTGAGCAAGTTCAAAAAGAAGAAGAAGAAAGCCCACGCCGCCCCGAATCTGAAAAGCCAAACCTCAGACGAGGGCCAGACTGATAAACCTCAACCTGAGCTGAACTGCAAAGCGCCTAAGTTGGCCTCCGTCTTCTGTAGCACCCTGTCGAGTTCCCAGCCCGGCAGGGGCGGACTGAGCCGGGATAGGGGCAGAGGCCGAGGTGGGGATAGATCCAGGGGCAGAGGAAGAGGGGCACACAGGGGTGGGGGTCCGGACAGAGGAAGAGGGGGACACAGGGGTGGGGGTCTGGACAGAGGAAGAGGGGGACACAGGGGTGGGGGTCCGGACAGGTTTTCCAAGAGCCCCTCCAAGTTCCAAAAGCAGGATGGAGGGGCCAGAGGGAAGCCAGGGTTCAAGAACAGCGAACGTGGCTCTGAAGCCAGGCAGCTCCAGTCAGAGGACAAGGACAGACCCTCCAGTGGGCGAGGGACGGAACGGGGAAGAGGAGGCGTTGCCAGGCAACAGGACCACAGAAGACCAGGTGGATTTTCCCATCAGGCACCACAGCAGGCACTGCACCCGTCCTGGGAAGCCAGTAAGAAGAGGAAGGAACAGCAGGGGCAGATCATGGCCTTTCAGGGGAAAAAGATTAAGTTTGATGATGATGATTAATGTGAATTTGCTCTCTATTGACCTTTGAGTAAACTTAGAAAATGCCACATATTGTCACTGTCGGGTGGAAACCTTGTATATCTGATACAGATTGCTAGAGTGTTTGTTCAGTAACAGTCTCCATGTCTCCAGCACTTTTTGCCAGACCCATGAAATGGGTAGGCCTACATAAGCAAATGTCGGTCCGGGTTTTCTATATAAAGGGTATATATGATGATGACATGATGATGACATGCCTACAAAAGGCATGATGTCATAAATGATGATGACAGACAGGGGGTCTGGCACAACCAGGTTGACCTGGTCTAGTTTAAACAGATAATGCATTTTCAGGTCAGGTTAGCAATTTTATCCAATCAGGATGGAGAACTCAGACAGGATACAGATCAAACAAGTGTGAAAATGTGAAAAAAAGTATGGTAATAATGACACAAGGAAATGAGACAAAATTGGAACTGGAACACTATAAAAAACTAGACCAGGTCAACCTGGTTGTGCCAGACCCCCTGTCTGTCATCATCATTTATGACATCATGCCTTTTGTAGGCATGTCATCATCATGTCATCATCATATATACCCTTTATATAGAAAACCCGGACCGACATTTGCTTATGTAGGCCTACCCATTTCATGGGTCTGGCAATTAATCAGATTGGCTGAAATTTCTTCCCATCTCTTCAGCTCTTCAATAAACATAACATATGAGACTCCTGTTACTGAACATACACTCTATACCAAGGATTACAATCAGAAAATAGCATTTTAAGTTTTAACCTTTTAACAACATGTGCCCTCCCTATTTTTTGGCATGGCCTTGCCTTATAGATAGGTGACAATAAAAATATATGTTTTATGTTTCAAAAATAGCAGATCTGCAAGCTCATAGTGCATTGCATCATAGCAACTTGTAGATCAGCTATTTTGGCTACTTTTTCTTGACAGTTATTCGATGATAGGGCATTAGTACTTTATTAAAAAGCTTTAAAAGATGAAAAATCACACCAGTACGATTTGAGCGGTGTAAACACGAAACACACACATATCTCCATGTATGGGCCGTTCTGTCCATGACATGGACAGTGTATGAGTAAGGATCTCCATTAAGAGCCATACACACAACGTGAAACGTCGCACCGCTCAAAATGCTGATACAAGATTTCTGCCCGACAACAACAACGTTATTTATTTGTCGGTTTGGCTTGACTGTTGAGTGTGACCAGACTGACCACTGGAAGAAATTGGAAAATAATAAAAGGTATGCATTGCTCATGAAGGAATGATCAGTGACATCACAAACACCCGCTGTGATTACTAAAATGGTAGAATTATACAGTATTTTGTATAGTGGAGTTTCACTACCTCAAACGTCATTGTTCCTTGGAGTCCAAACTAACTCCTCATACATGTGACACGTTGATGTGCATATGACCGTTGATGATAGAAAATTTAACACATTCATCCACTAGTTTTCAAGGATTCATTCCATCTCTACACAAACTGATATCAATATACTTAAAGGGGAGAACCACAACAAATGGAAGATCATCAGATAATTTAAAAAAAGGAGAAAAAAAAGGTTTTTGCGGTTTGCCTCATTTACAACAAATGGGTTAGTTAGTTTGCTATATCCTTATTATGGACGTTTGTTAATTAATAGATGAAAGATGTTTGTGATCTCCATAATAAATTACTTTTACAAGAACTAATACTATTTGTCTAGTGTTGAAAGCCTGCTGATAACGAGGTAAGTTATAGTTATCTACAACAAAAATATTTATTGTAAAAACGTAAAACCGATCTATCATGAATTGTTGATTGTTGCGGGAAAGAGGAGTGTTAACTGAGGGAGTCCAGTCATTGGCTGGTAGCAGTTACGTCGGGACGTAAACCTCTATCCGGCTGCGTCGCTGACCAATAGCAGCCGGTATGCAAATCTTATTCAAAAAATATTCCGCGAACGCCGAGTTTCGCGGGAGGGCGCCCGCGCGTCCCGTCATTCATTTGCTGCTTCCTGGAACCATTTTTTTCGGCAGAAAGGAGCTCGCCGCCCAATGAAATCCACCGCATCTTCCTTATTTAGATAACTTACAGTTGATAATAACATCTGAAACGACTCGTAGGATGTTAAACTCGTGATAACGGTAACTATTTTTGCTCTGAACCACGGTGGATTTGCTGGAAAAGCTAAAATAGCTAAACTAAAGGGGACGTTTTTCGGATAAGATGAGAAGGGGGGCTGCTGCCTCGGTCCCAGTCCCCATAGCCCCCCACGCCGGGGGCTTTTCTACGGTCTCTACATCCTATAAATCATTTTTTTCGGCTTTTTCCAAGCACCACCCCGTAACCTCAGCCCCGGCTTCGCCCGGCTCCAGTGATACCCCGTCGGTCTTGCTACCCGAGCCAATGGACGAGCTCCGGAGCGCAACCCCCATCGGAGCGTCAACAAAGCGGACAGGGCGGACAGCTGAGCTCGGACTAACCCATCAGGTAACCGATTAACTTCAGCAGCACAGCAGTGTGGCAAAAAAAGACAGCAGCGAAATATTAATTCTCGGTTAACCGATGGATGGCGCAGGAATCATGACTAAAGTCTAAAGTAGTTGCTTATAGTCAGTCACTAATAATGGATCACTGGATTAGGATTGAGGAACCAGCTATAGCTTATGACTGATTTAAGCATCTCTATAAGTAACTACCGGAGTTTATGAATTTATTAAAAAATCACTTTAATCTTCAATACAGTGAGCGTGAGTGCACACAGAGCAGTATACTCAGTTTCTTGAGCAACCCGCCCCGACTTGTTCTCTGATCGATTTTTTAGCTTGTTGTCACTCCTCTGACAGGACAGTGTCACAGTCGAGCCGTGTCGAGTGGTTATTTCTCGGGGTAGCCAAGTTGGCTACCTGGCCTGGGCAAGTAGTAGCTAAAGCTAGTCTGCAGATCAGGCTGTCCTGTTCTGCAGTCCCACACTTTGAGTTCAGATCATCTTGTTCAACTCGGGGTCGGGGGACTCGGAGCCTAAACTTTCGTTCACTTTTTTACCAACACAGCGTTGGCGATGAACCATCTGAAGAACTCGGTGGTAAGAAGGTCTCGCACGGGACAAACATGATATGACTAGATCGCAATAATATGCACATTTTGCTGCCAGAGGAAGCTAGCGTCAAGCTAGCCGTCTCAAAGAGGGGGATGGGACTGGGTTTGCTGTTCCCATTAAGCGCACTGGGAGCTCTGCAAGCTTATTTTGCTATCCTAGGTTACAGCCTTAATCCTCATCAGTGCATAGTTAATTTAACTCTAGTGCGTATGTCTGTGTACAAATGTCACCCTACTCCAGTCTACTGGAAGGTTGCATTTATTTTGTCCACACTTAAGAGTTACAAATGGATACATCATTCAACACTAACAGTGATGATGTGTACAGTCAGTATAGCAAAATGGCTACCTACTAGTGAATCAATCATAACACAAAAGTAGATCATGTAAAACTGAATGCCATTTTAACTGAATGATTCCATGGTATTAAAGATGCCCATGCTAGGAAATGTCTTGGGCAGATGGTGCCATAAGCACTTAAACTGACACTAACTTGACTTGAAAAAGTAGGTACAGTGCATGGAGGACTTGCAATTTGTGTAACAAAACCTGCATTGAACATGCATTAAAAAAAGGTTGATATCAACAAATTATTTGAGATTATATAACGTGTTATGCACATTCTTTATGTGAGGAGTTATTAAGCCTTTATCATCCTCCAATTCCAGACCTGCACATTCAAGTAATGGAAATGGCCTAAACAGGCTATTAAGGAGGAGACCGAACCTATACACACTTTACACTTAATGTTCTCAAACTAGTTTTTTTAATATTCATGACATGGCCAAGTGTTTGGATACATACCAGCGGCCGTAGCTGAGGGGGTAGAGGCTAGAGAGGCTGTCACAGGTTTGACCCTTGGCTCGCCCTTTGACATGTCAAAGTGTCCATGAGCAAGACCCCCCCCCTTCTGCCATCAGCTATCAGCTGGGTGAGCTACCTTAATTTACCCTCCCCAGGGACCAGGAAATACTCCCATAAAAGCGTAATTATATTATTGAGTGGGGGGGTTCAAAACCCTTCGTTTTCATGCTTCATATTTGTTCAATTACATGTTACCGTATATTCCCTGCTGGGGAAATCCATTTGACTTGCGTCGTTTTGTTGCTTTCTCAGGCAAAGAGGAGGCTGGAGTTGGAAGCCGTTGACCCAGAGTATTTGCCACCGGATGTTGGCGGGATCTCCAAGATGCCCGCAACGTCTCACACAACAACAGCCCGCGGCCAAAAACAAGCCAAGAGTAAGTATTTTGTATATCGATATATTATATCAATATTGTGATATGATATGAGTGAGACTAGATGTCGTCTGGGATTTTGGATATCGTAACATCATGATATGGCATTTGTCTTTCCTGGTTTTAACCACTTAAGCGCACACAGGCTGTTAGCCCCAATGTTTCATGTTTCTAAACAAGCTTTATTCCCTTCCTGTCAAAAATCACACCCATTATGAAGTGAGTGGTACCTTGGCCAATGCCAAGCTTTGCGGGACATACGGACAGATGTATGTACAATTCGGACATAGGCACAAAGCCAGATGTAAGAGCGGTTAACACCACTAAAAAATACTTGGCTACTCTAAATGTATAAAAATCACACCAGTGTGAAGTGAGTGGTGCTGATGATAATGATAGACCCACATGACATGGCCTAAATACCGTTATCCTGTGATGTCATGTGTAGTTATAACCCCATTGGAAAATCTTTGGAAAGTTTATGTCAGACTTATGTCATCCAAAGGGAAAACCCTTGGAAAAAACATCATGAAGAAAACGCAAAGCCACATATACTGTAGGAGCGGTTAGCACTGCTCATAGATAAAAACTGAGCCCAACAACACTAGGCTAGAATTCCACTGTTTTCACTGAACCCTTTTTGTCCGGTACACAGGCAACGACACCACCCCGTTTCAGGGCTTCACTCGCCCGGTTTCCTCCACCGCGCCTGACAGGACGACGCGCTACGACACCTCCTTGGGCCTGTTGACCCACAGGTTCCTGCAGCTGTTGGCCCGGTCCCACAACGGCATTGTGGACCTCAACGTGGCCACACGGGAGCTCTGTGTCCACAAGCGGCGCCTCTACGACATTACCAATGTCCTGGAAGGGGTCCAACTGCTCAAGAAGCAGGCCAAGAATAACATACAATGGATGTGAGTAGTTTTGTGTTGCGTCTTCATTTGAATGCTGCCCTACGGCTGGGCAATAATATCGATATTACAAATAGTGTTGTCAAAAATATCGATTTGAATATTGTATTGATTTTCAATATGACTTAGCCATAGTATCGATAATATCGATATACTTTTTACCTCTCAAATTGGTTTACACCAACGTTACTTTTATGTGTATCCTTCCTACTTTGGCTTATTCCCAGTTATTTTAAAGGCCTATTTGTATTTGTGCACTACCATCTACCTCAAGCAGTTCTGTATTTTTCTTTGAATAAAAATATTTTAGTGCAACATTGTTGCACTAAAATCGCAGTGGTTGCGTGGTATAGACATTTTTCAAATTATCGTATCAAAGTTAGAAATCCAGTATTGTGACAAGCCTAATTACAAATATATGCACATATACTGTATTTGTACGTACAGTATCTGTCAAAATGATGAAACACATAAGCTCTAGAGTCTAGACTCTAGAGCTTATATGTTTCATTATTTTGTCAGATACTGTATGTTCTAGAGCAGTGCTAGGCAACCTTAGGCACGGGTGCTGAAATTGGCACAGGGGATGGTGGTGATCACTGGCACACTGGTGTGAGAGAGAGGATTTCTATTTTAAAATCAAATGTTTTAAACACAGTCAATTAAATTAAGTCACCTAATTTGCAGCAAATGTCATCCTGCACACAATACTACATTTATTAAAACTCTGAACTCTGACTGGGGAGGGAGTCAGGGAGATAGGTGGGTTATTGAGTCTAATGATCGTTATAACGATGTCCTGACAATCAAAATATGTCAGAACTTACTGCTCAATGCTGGTCTTTACTGTCTGCCTTAGTGCCTTACACTCTCTCTCTCTCTCTCTCTCTCTCTCTCTCTCTCTCTCTCTCTCTCTCTCTCATATATACATAAATTGCCAACCACTCCATCGTTCTCTCTGACAGCTCGTAGTTTGTATGCGGAGTCTGCGGACAGCGCTCTCGTAATTTGGGGATTTTGGGGGGTGTGTTAAAGCTAGGGCTCCACCAAAATGACGGCGTTGTGCCGGCGTCGGACGGCGTCTAAAAATGAACCGGGGCGAATTTGAGCGTCCGACGCTGACGTCGGCAGTGGAGCACCCTTCATTAATTAAAATGGGACCGTTCCCAGCATTGACGCTGACGCGACGCTCGACGCGCCCGGTGGAGTCGGGGGGGGGGGGGGGGGGGGGTAATCAAGCGCTGCCATGCACCAGCGAACCTGCAATTGGCTGGTTCCGCTCATCCCATAAGCCGGAGGGACAGAAATGTTGTAATTAGCTAGTTGTGGATTCTTAATCCAAAAAAAGCCTGGAGGGATTGTCCTGTGATAGCTACCATACATAAGTGTCATGTCCTTTTGGGATTGAAACCGGGGTCGATCTTCAAGCTACAATTCGTCGCTTTTTCATTGAGTGCCTATCCCGAACTAGTTCGGCTTTATTATCGCATCCCAGAGTACCAATCCCGAACTAGTTCGGCTTTTTAATTAAAAAAAAAAAAATTTTTTTTTTTTTTTTTTTTTTTTTTCAAAAATAATTTCTTTTGTCCTCTGTTTACAGAGGACGATATTTGCCGATATTTGCTGATATTTACCATCCACTCCAATGCAATCCAGGATCTTTAGAGCTCATTTTCTCTGTTTTTTTCTCCCATGCATGAGGTGTGCAAGGTTTAATCATGGCTAAGTTGACGAAAATCTAAATCTAAAATGCTTGGTAGCCAATAGCTAACTTCAAGCTAACTTCATCCTCTTCCTGTACATGCACAAAGGAAAGTGTTCTGGCAAGTCATGGCTCCAGGGCTTGGGCATGCATTACCAGCATATCTCTATTATTCTCTGGCCACTGGGCGCCCTCTAGTGGTGATAGGCTGGCATTAAATGAGTTAAGGGACCCACAAAAATGGGTCCGCGACCCACAAATGGGTCCCGACCCAGTGTTTGGGAACCAGTGACTTACTATACAGTATACTGTGGAAATACATTTCTAACTGGTTTGTATTACTTGTACTATATGCATAATGCCCAAACTGGAGGAGGTCTGGTATTCAAACTGTCACCTCAAAACACTTCTAGGTCCATTTCAGGTTTCAGTGCACAGACAATCCGCCTTGCCCTGTGTCAACATGGAACCCCCGAACCTACTTTTATTAGATACGCTAGTTTTTGAAACGCAAACCGGTACACAGTATGTCTACACTCATGTCATCAACATGGATCTGTCCCATTTAGCGCCACCTTCAGGCGATTTCTTAAAACACATTTTTGGACACTGCTCCTATAGATTTGCCCTAAAATCACGCAAATCGGTACACAGTATGTCTACACTCATGTCATCAATATGGAAAAATCACGCTGCGACCTGACGGTCGCGTATCTCCCGATTAGGGAGTCTTACTGGTATTTATCATCCTACAGCCATATTTCGGTGTGACCACGTTTCTTTCTTCCATTGTGCAGATGGTGGTTTTCACTGTTTACAGTGAAAAAGGTTTTTCTCCAATGTGGAGAAACTCTTGTCACACTGTTTACAGTGATAAGGTTTTTCTCCAGTGTGTATACGGTGGTGAATCTGCAGGTCATCTAACCGACTAAAACTCTTGTCACACTCTTTACAGATGAAAGGTTTTACTCCAGTGTGGATACGCTGGTGACTCTTCAGGTTACCTAACTGACTGAAACTCTTGTCACACCCTTTACAGTGAAAAGGTTTTTCTCCAGTGTGTATACGCTGGTGTGTCTTAAGGTAACCTGAGTGACTGAAACTCTTGTCACACCCTTTACAGTGAAAATGTTTTTCTCCAGTGTGTGTACTCTGGTGACTCTTCAGGTGACCTGAAGACTGAAACTCTTGTCACACTCTTTGCAGATGTGAATCAGCCGATGTGTCTTTACTTCTCCTGGTTGAGTTAAAGTCTTGGTAAACCTTTGATGACTGTAATATATTGGTTCGTCTGTGTCTCCCTGCTCCTGGCTGGGTACAATTCTGGTGATTTGCTGGAAGGATTCTGAGGGGATCTGTCCATTTATGGGCATTTGGCAGTAGAGGTCTTCATGGCTAGATTGAGATCTTCCCAGACTAAGGTCTGCTGTTCTGATTGTACAGTATGTACAATCAGAACAGCAGACCTTAGTCTGGGAAGATTGAGAGCACACTCCTTCCTGGAGTGGCGGTTCATCATCAAATCTGCATCTATACATAGACTAGCCTGTGATAGGGACAGGATTTTAGGTTCTGTTTGGTAACAATATCTATTTATCCTCTCCTTCTCATGGAACCAAGTGAGAACACTGCATACTCATACTCATCTTCTGGTCTCTGGGGAAAGAAGTGGAATTCAAAAATATTTTCAAATCTTATATGATGTTGAGCAGAGCTCTGGTCTGACCTCACTTACAACACAAACGGTTGCCGTGCATGTCTGACAACACCGATGTGCGCAGGCTGCCACCCCTCCATATTTGGGCAAGAGTGACATCTATATGAGATCAACCACCATGATGGAAGAGATCCACGTAGATGCCACACCGTAATTAGACACAGTTTTATTTTTTTAAGCGGTGAAAGCCGCTTCCAAGGAGTGGCTTTGTGTGTCCCGTGCGTTCAGGATTGAGGATTGGTCAAGCTGACAATTTGGCCCTCCAGATAAAATCATTCATACATTCAGAATTCATTTATTACATTTTCACAATGTTTTGTGTGTTTGTGTGTGTGTGTTACTGTGCAGGGGTTGTCAATTGCAAGTGGACAGTGACCAGGAAGTGTCGTACTCCACTGTGGACCCTCGGCTCCGCGGCGACATCGAGCGTCTCCAGGAGGAGGAGAGGAGACTTGACGAACTGATTCAAAGCTGCACACGAGAGGTCAAGGAGCAGCACGAGGACACCGACAGCCGGAGATATCCTTTCCTCTTCATTGTCTTTTTAACCACGTGAATTCTAGTTAGGGCTGTCACGATTATGACATTTTTTATGACATTAATTATCACTCAAATAATTGCATTTAGCGATTGTGTTTTTGACGTTTACAATTACATTTTGGCTTGTATGGCTTGAAGTTGCACATGGCAGATATGACACATAACCTAAATATACAAAGAAATGGCAACTGAAATTTGAGAACTTGATACTTAAAAAAAAACATTGATAGTGGAAATAGCCGAGCTACAAGGTCGCTGCGACGTGTTTCGAGCTTGTAGATCTGCTATTTCCACTGTTTTTGAAAATGTTTGAAAATATATTAACTTTTCAACATGGAAACGATTATGACAAAATAATTGCGACTATGTGAAATAATTGTGATTAGACGATTATGTAGTAATTGTGACCTAATTCTAGTGTCCTTATTCCGGAAATAGAAATGGCAGATCTACAAGCTTGTAGATCTTTTGGCAAAGAGATTCCGTGTAGAGGGGAAAAGGGAGTTGGCCCAATAGAGGGGAACCCAGGTGAACTGTATAATTAGTATAACAGGGGTCTTCAACAGGGGTTCGGGACCCCTAGGGGGTCCTCAGAGTTACTACTGGGGGGCCGCCAAATCCTTGTGTGATAGGATAATTATTTTAAACTTGGAACGCTTGCATCCCTATATACTCTGAGGAGAACTTTAGACAAAAATAGCAGATCTACAAGCTCTCTAACGCCTCGCAGCGTGAGGCGTTGAGAGCTTGTAGATCTGCTATTTTTGGTGAGGTAAAAAAAAAAAGAGCAGGCCTACAGAGTGAAAGGTCAAGTTTACTAAGTATCTACGACTTAAGATTTTAAATGGTTAAGTGTCAAACAAGTCTATGAATCTATCAATGAAATTGATGAGAATCTCCATCACACATTATACAATATGTAGAGGGGGTCCCTGCTTCATCTCTCTCTCAGCTAAGGGGTCCTTGGCCTGAAGACGTTGAAGACCCCTGGTATATAGGGTTTAAGTGGTTAAAAGCCCTTAGTGTTGAAGACATTGTGTGGTGACCCTTCCTTGACCCACCCCTCACGTTGGCCTATATAACATACGAAGACATCAAAAGGATCCCCTGTTTAAAAGGGCAGACGATGATTGTCATCAAAGCCCCCGATGAGACCAAACTGGAGGTGGCTCATCCAGATGAGGTAAAATGCTACTTTATGATGATGATGATGATTTATTTTGTTTTATTATTGTCAGTCTCGGCTGCTTTCTTTTAGAGAGCTCAAAAACTTAAATCTGCAATCTGGAACTTATTTGAACCAGACTTGAGAAATAGGCTACACAGAGCTGGATATTTCATATATCCTGGTTTTTCAGATATCCACATAGAAAAATATCTAGGTCCACACGGAGCTGGATATTTCATATATCCCGGTTTTTCAGATATCCACATAGAAAAATATCTAGGTCCACACGACAAAGATATCTAGGTCTAACAAGCACACACACAGTAAAGTCTTCAGAGATATCCGGGTTCCTTGTCTACACGGATCCAGTGAATTGGATATTTTTCAATCTCTCCACTTAGGCCACATGAAGCTGGATATTTCGGCCGCGAAGCTGGATATTTTTTAAACCGGATAAATAAGTGGAGAGATTGAAAAATATCCGATTCACTGGATCCATGTAGGAACCCGGATATCTTTGAAGACTTTACAGTGTGTGTGCTTGTTAGACCTAGATATCTTGACTTTGTCGTGTGGACCTAGATATTTTTCTATGTGGATATCTGAAAAACCGGGATATATGAAATATCCAGCTCCGTGTAGCCAAAAATATCCAGCTTCGCAGCCGAAATCTTTGTGTGGCTGCAAGCCCCAAACGCATAAAAAAAATTCTAGCTTCAGAAATATCCAGCTCCGTGTAGCCGGCGCCTAAGACCCTGGTTGACAAGAATACTGCCTTAAGCTCATTGGCACCATCTCCCTCAGGCAGGGATTGCCTCTTGACTTGAGAGGTAGAAATGTGGTCTCACGTCATGCGGTAGGCCTGGGGTTTGGATCCGGGTAGGACTTAAAAGTTATGGATTGCAGTTTTAAAGACATGTAGATGCACTCACGTCTTAGCACACACTCTTTGTCGCACACACTCAACTTCCAGCACGGTGTCTATGGGCACGATTGAATTGTCTTAAATTTAAATTTGCATTGAATTGTTGTTAAGTGTCCCTCAGTACTCGGTCGAAAAGAGTCTTATCTTTCACTTTTCGTATTTTCATTGCCACGGGTGGTCTTAAATCTAGGTGACATGGACAGATGTCTTGTGTCTTAAATAGTCTGAAACGTTTAACTTCCCGGTGCCTGCGGACACCCTGTCCAGGTGTAGAAGGTATCAGCCGTGTGTCCATCTGTCCTCTCCAGTGCTTCCAGATCCACCTGAGGAGCACCCAGGGCCCCATCCAGGTGTACCTCTGCTCTGACGACTGCATGCCCCCAGACAACACTGACGGCTGCCACCACGGCCTCTCTCCATCCACCCCCAATCCAAAAGCCCCAGCCTCGTCCTTCAGGGTGTCCTCTCCAGGTTAGCAGTGTCTGGGTATCCCCCTGCCCCCCTTTCCCTCACTAGGTTCCACATACCAGTCCCCGCACCCGCACCGCCCGCTTGTGTTGCCGCTTCCGTAATTACAACAACCCGGTCCAAAGTGGGCACAGGGTGCGGATTTTTCTCCACTCCCCGAGTAGTCTGAGGCAGGCCAAACCAGGACCAAACCGGTGACGTGTAACGCTGCTTGCTACTCATTGACTGTTGGTCATGATGTTTCGGTAGACTTAAGGTGAGGACAGTACAGACCAATTATTTGTTTACAAACATTGAGACTGCATACGTACAGTAGGTGCTGGTTTCATGTAATGAATTCCCCAATCCTTTTGTTTTGGAGAGCGCTGGTTTCTGTTCGTTCAACTTCCTCTTGTGTGTTGACTTGTGTGGTGCTCCCTAGCGAGGCTTAGGCCGTATATATAGTACATACTGTACATACTTCATTGCGCAACGGTGTTGCCGACATTAGAGATGCTCCGATTGTGACTTTTGGGGCAGATACCGATCAACTGGAATCAGTATCTGCCGTTACCGATATTCCCGATCACAGCGTCAAATCCATAACCCGATCACAGCGTCAAATCCATAAATTCTTCTATTTATTGTGTTACCGTAGCAGCATTTATATATTTAATGATTCTTCTTACAAAACATTGACATTGTATATTAATTTAAGTATAAACATTAGGAGATTGCAGGCTGAGGTCCTTTAGTATCCAATTCAACTAGTAGGAGTTGAAGCTGAGGTTACATTCAGTCCCACAGATAAATATTGTGAAAATAGCTGATCTAGCTTGTAGATCGGCAAAGCCGATGCCGATAGAGGCAAAGACGATACCGATCAAAGCCGATAGAGGCATTATCGGCTCATTGCGATCACTCACCGATCAATCGGCACATCTCTAGCCGACATACAAGCCCCATCTTAGCTCTTTTTTATGTCCTTTATCAACCTCTCCTCCTTTCTCTCGATGCCCCCCCCTTTGTCTTTCCAGACGGCGCTAACCGCTCTCATCACAGTAACGGTAGCGACGGTTTCTCCAGCCCGTTCTCTGGACGGACGGACTCCTCGCCACTGTCGCTTAGCGTTCCCTCTTCCTCCTCCTCCTCCTCCCCCTTGGCCCCCGCCTGCCTCACCCCCTTCCTCCGCCCGCACTCCAGTGACCAACAGACATTCGTCACCCTCGCGCCCCCTCTGAACCTCTCCCTGGCGGGCTCAGACTACCTGCTTAGCATGGGCAAGGACGAAGGCATCACTGACCTTTTCTCCCCCGTGGACCTCGACTGTCTGCCACCAGTGCCATGGAGCTAACACTTCAGTCTGACCCCACGCTCCCTCTGTAGGGCCGTGGTTCTCCAAACGTTTTAATTTCAAGGACCCCCATTACTCGTGAGAGTGTACAAATGGAACCAAATGGACCCGTATAAGGGTACACTCTCACGAGGACACCAAAAGGCAGGCAGCCATTGAACTTGCGCCGCTTTTTGCCCACGCAGGATCTCGGTGGCGAGCTGGTATTGGTACCCAACGAACCTCAGTTGAAGTTACTGGAAAATCCAGTTTTTCGCTTTCCTAAAACACATGGAGAGACTCGCCTATCGCCTTCTTGTGGTCGTTCTCATGTCTCTTGGACTTGCACTGACAGGCCTGTCCGTCAACCCCCGAACCCTTCCCCTACTCGGCTGCCTGCCTGCCGCAAGCTGTTGCATGTCTGAAAGTGGTTCTCGAAGGGGTAAGTGTGCTCTTCCTGAGTCATGCTGCCATGACACCACACCAGGCTCATGCCCTCTAGTGGTTGGAACGAGACTATTCATCACTGTCAACTTCAAGTCATCATGAGGGGAGATGGGGAGCTTCAGACTTCAATGCTGTGCGAGTGGACTAATCTGTACTGATCGTGTGTATCTATTCTGCAATCTGCATCTAGCATGAGGCAAGAGCCAAATTCAGAGTGATTTTTTTTAACTCAAATCTTTGCTTCTGGGGGTCCCTGGAAACGAATGTTTTGAGATGGGGGGTCCGCAGCCAAATACATATCATTTTGAAAGTTTGAGAACCACTGGCACTGATATAGCAACATACAGTTTTTCAGAAAACTTTGTCAGGTCCAGGACCCCCAAAATGATTTGTCTTTGGCTGCGGACCCCCATCTCAAAATATTTTGTTCCGGGGACCCCCAGAAGCAAAGATTTTAGTTAACCCATTCAGAACGGGTACACATTATTGTGTATCATTATTATGATTTAACTATTGAAAAATAGCAGATATACAAGCTCACAGTGCGGCACCGAGTGCCGCGCTGCGAGCTTGTAGATCTGCTATTTTTGAAAAATTGTGAAAATTAGAATTTTGAATCCTTCTAAGGTTTTTTGAAAAACCTATGTTTCTATGTCAGCAATCTGGCCAGCCATTGTCAAAGAAAAGGTCCTTTTCACTTAACTGGAGCTCAGTTAGTCTGTTCTTGAGAGACAACTATGTCAGTGGTTCTCAAACCTTTTCATGTGAAGGACCCCCAAACTGATATGTATTTGGCCACGGACCCCCATCTCAAAATATTTAGTTCCAGGGACCACCCCCAGAAGCAAAATTTGAGATACAAATGTTCGCTTTAAAAATACATATATTCAAAGATTTGCACACACTTTCACAACTTTTTTCAAAAATAGCAGATCTACAAGCTCGCAGCGCGACACTCGGTGCCGTGCTGCGAGCTTGTATATCTGCTATTTTTCAATAGTTAAAGCATTCAATAATTCTAGGCCTAAATGGGTTCAAAATGTGAATTCTGAATGTGTGTCTTGCCTCTTGCTAGATACACGCACTCTGCACGCCTTTAAACTTTAAAGTGCCTTTTCTCATGTTGTGGAGGATTGGCCGGCTCTCAGTTGATCACGCATTATATTTATTATTTGTAATACTATTATGTTAGTAACAAGGCATGCCTTTTCACTTGCAAAAGACACGTTTGTAATTTGTATTTTATTATTTTATCTTAGTAACAAAGCATGCCTTTTCTCTTGCAAGAGACGTCACTCAAACAAAGCTCAACCAATGCTAATTTAGTTGCACAGCTGGTCGTTATTTTTTTCTCCCTTTTTCCCAATTATCCCATTTGACTACGGTAATCTGGTAATGGTTTGTACTGATCTAGGCCAGTGGTTCTCAAGCCGTGGGTCGTGGGGCGGGAGGGGGGCTCAACTCCTCCCAGTGCTTGTCAGGGTGGGGGGTCCCCAGTTCAAATATTATTATTTTGGGGGGGGGGGGGGTCGCATCGCAGCCTGAAATGTTTGAGAACCCCCGATCAAGGCTACAGACAAGAGGTTTGGCAAATCTAACGTTTTATATTTAACGTTTATAGTTCGTATTACAGTGTTGGCAGATTTTCGAACAGTCCTACTACCTGTTTGGGCATAGCTATTTAATTGCCCTCTTTCAGTATTTGAACATGTATATTAATCTTTATTTCTCTGGGATAAAATCCTGACTTCCTTGTTGTTGAGATGTTTTCTAAACTGGACGACAATTAGGACTTGCAAGGTGTTTGGAATCGCTCTTTCCCTCTAGGCCTAGAAACGACATTACTGCTTTGCACGGACATGTCCCTGTTGTGTGACGTTTTGCGACTATGTTTGAATTGTGAGTTAGAACAATGAACATGTTGAATAATTTAAGTATATATAAAGTTGTCCTTTGTATTTTCATCAGCAGTATGACTGTTTTCTTTACAGAGTTTGTCACACACTACAAGCTGTTATACATCCGCTGTATTGGTGTCAGCTAGGTCACGTAACGTTCCTTGACTGAGAAGGAAATTGTGAGAAACGTTGCGGGTCGAGGGTCACAGGTTTTACGCAGTGTGTGTGCTGGCTCCAATTACATTGAGTGGCATCTGTACATGATGAAAAGACTAGAAGTGTTTTGCAGTGACGTTCTGTAATGTACCACTAGAGGGCAGTGTTATCCTACAGAACACCAGATAATCAGAGCGGTGATTGTTTATACACATTTGAAGGCATTCTGCTTACTTGGGGAGTACAGTGGAAAGGCAGGGCATGACAAGAGTACATTCAAATAAGACAGACAACTATACACAATAATTATTATTATTCATTAAATTTTTCATCAAGGTACCACATCATCACAATGGTGAATATCTGTGCACAAACTGGTTGAATCATTGGGTCGCTCCGAAGTATTGGTGCTCTTTGTCCCTTTTTAAAATTCAAATTGTGTTGAGTGTTTTATAGAAAGCCAAAGTACAGTATGTTACACTTAAATGATCTCTTTTTGAAGCTCTGTTTGCGACCGTCAGGTCGCAAGTTACTATGAAAAGCTCCACCGGCTGTCCGTCCGTCTGTCTGTCACGTAACGTCACACTTTTGACCCTACTCTTATCTCCGCCACCTTTGCCCCTATCCATGCCAATCTTTGCACATAGTCCAGGCATTTCGGCCAGTATTTTGATGGAATCATGCACTTTACGTCTAGAAGCATGATATTTGGCACACAGTTGGTACATGCCATATGGAACATTTTTGGCTATAGGGCCATCGCAGATTTGTCTTGGGGAAACTTGTGTTAGCCAATTAAAGTTGGGCTCTCATAGACTTTACTCTACAGTAAAATAATATAAAAAATAAATACGCTTTAACATGGATCGGGTGCACCGTCCCATTTCCCATATTCCCTCCTGATTGGCTACGATGGCCTTCTAAAGTTTGCGTATGCAACCTGACGGTCGCTCATCTCCCGATTAGGGAGTCTTACTGGTATTAATCATTGTGTTGTGATGGGCAGAATGACATACATAACTTTGTGTGTGTGTGTGTGTGTGTGTGTGTGTGTGTGTGTGTGTGTGTGTGTGTGTGTGTTTGTGTTCAGGAAGCTGCAAACAGTAAATGCGCGAGACTATTGCACTGACATTGGTCATGCAGAAGCATCAGGACTGGGGGCTTTCATAACTTAAAACAAGAAACTGTGTTGTGCTAGGAAGCCAGTATAGACTTTAAGACGCATGTAGCCTCAGTGCAATGACTGATCTAAACTAGATGTTTTGAATAGGCTATAACAATAAGAACACACTTTGTCACTGTCAGCGGCCCCTTGACTTAGCCAGGCTCATGATGATGACTATATTACTTAAATCCTCTCTGTGCACTGGTATGTAATCTTACTTAGAACATCTAATGACAAGCAGCCAGCTCAGGGAAGTTTCCAGAGTGTAATTGCCTTCATGCTAAGCTGTGTGCTTTTGTCAGTGATGAAGTGCCTTTTGAGGAGGTGCTTTGCCACTGTAATAGTTTAGTAGATCTTTAAAAGTGCCGAGCTTTTGATAGCCACTGGATCGTTATCTCCAACACACATAGAACCTGTGGAGCAGGACCAAAAACAATATAAATTCGGCAATTGGTAACTTAACCAAAGATGCTTGTTTTACGCATACTGGTAAACTAGTCATTGATGGCTTTGTCCAACCTACAGTTTGTTTTTTATTGCACCAAATGTAATTTTGATGAGGTGAATCCTCCAGTAAACTGTAAGTCAAGGAATCAAGCTTTAACCTCTATGCTTCAAATTTGCCCTGAATTCCATCAGTCTGTTAGGGCTGTCACGATATGGCATTTTACATGACGATTAATTGTCACTCAAATAATTGCGATTTAACAATTTAATTGTGTTTTTGTCGTTGATAATTACATTTCTGTTTGGCTTTTAGGCTTTGAAGATGCACATGGCAGATATGACACATATGGGTCAGTGACGTGACGCCCCAAAAAATGTGTTTTTAAAAAAACTTTAAATTGCAGGCATAAAAGTTATTTACTTTTGTTCTACTCACTCTCAACCTTATGGAAATACATTTTGTTTTTAGATATTTTATTGGAATCAGACTTTATTCAGCAGTTTGTTGTACTTGTGCCTAAAATCGTCATATGGTGTGACATGAAAATAATTGTTCATAAAATGAAAATGGAGTACATCTTTCTTAAGTTACTCACTTTATCAAAGTCCTTTATCATAACTAACCAGTGATCCACTATAGTTTTTTGAAAATTAATTATATCTGTATATTTTTTTCATAATCGACACTCTGTGTGAGGCCCATGTTCATGATCTTACAACATATTTTAAATGTATTCTGTCAAACCTTTCTCTAAAATTACACAAATATTTGTGACTCTTCCTGATAATATTCTCTATGTAATCCATAAAAAAAAATTTGGTTTAATCATTAATAAAGGTATGATTTCTCACTATTTGGAATGTCACACCAAATGATTTAGTGTCACACCGTATGATCATATCTTCATGTGTCAAAGCAAACTGTGTTTTAACCTACCTATTAGTGAGTACTGAACTTTACTGATTGATTAAACAATTACCCAGGATAACATGGCCTTAATATTTCTGAACAGGATATTATTGTAGGGCTTTAACATGGGATAAGAAAGAATTGTAGTAGTAGATGGATGATGAGGATGTGCACAGGAATGCTACGCACACCTAAGTCTTCTGCCGGCCCACGGCAGAAGGATCCTAAAGGGACAATAAGGCGCATAGCCACACTTGGAGCCAAGGCATTGAAGGCAACATTTTATTAACACCAATTAGTGGAAACAGAACTCAGCATTCAGGTAAATTGCGTTTTTCCGAAGTCTCCTGAACTTGAACACAGCATTTTGTGTTGAACAAATGTAATTAGGAATCATGACATTACACCACATCTCCACTAGCTAAAGAGTGCTGGGTTGCGCAACTCTGAAAATAGCTGATCTACAAGCTCTCGCAGCACAACGTGTTGAGAGCTTGTAGATCAGCTATTTTCGCTAGTTTTGTCTCGGGTCCTACCTTAACACTGTCCACTGTCCAGTCCAGTGAGTGAAAGTACAAAAGTATTAGATCAGATTAGATTATACATTTAGACTGTATTTGACATCAGCCAGTCGTATTTGGTGAGGGTAGCAAACCGGCTGCCTTGTTGCGGTTCTGCTATGCCACAGACAACCTCCTGCTCTTCGTAGAAAATGCAGTCTCGCCCCTTTGGCTCCTCTCTCCTTGCTGGGTCATTGTTTAGTTTCTCCCTGTACTTTCTCGTTCTCTCAGCACTTGTCATTTTCCAGCTGACAAAAGAAAATGGAATGTATATTTTAAGACAAAGAGAAAATATTGTTTAGATTGAAACAATATGTTAAGGTTTCTGTGAATGGGTTTCTGCTCTGTCTGATGAATTTGAAGTATCACTGAATGAAGCTAAATTACATTTTATGTAAAAATGTTTAAAACAAATGTTTAAATGTACAAAAGAAACATGGAACTTTGTTATTTGTTGTTATATCTGTAGTTAAATACAGTATAAATCATATGGTGTGACAGTCAAGTCATATGGTGTGACAAGCAGACATGTCACACCATATGATTAAGTGTCACACCATATTACTGTTTTCTCCATTTAGGTTTACCTTGAGGCTACTATGTACACATTAGCATGCTAACAGCATGCTAGCTATAACAAAGCAGCCTAGATCTACATGGAAATATGACCAAAACTTCAAATAACTTAAGCTTTTTTTAAAGAAAAGGTGTCACACCAAAAGACATCCAGAATGGTGAGTTTGTCAATGTTTCAACAAGATGGCATTTCATGAAAATGTTAAAATCATAACTCACCTCAGACACCTGTCTTGCAGTTGTGCTGGGAGTGCTGAATAGCCTTACAGAAGAAGGACCTCTCTAGCCAATAGGTGTCCAAATAATTGCCTGTTTAATTTTTCCAAACTAGTGTCACACCAAATGATTTTGGGTTGGGGGACAAAATGTTTTTGATCAGAAATGACTGAAAACATTATGCTTTGACTTTGAAAAGATATAGGCTCAAAATAGACATTTTTTTTAGCCTAAATTCATTTTCAAATGATTTTTAGCAATTCTTTTTCTTAGTTTTATTCAAGTTCCCACTTTGAGAAACAAGGTCAGGACAGTCACACCATATGAGTTTTGCCATGTTTGGTTGAAGATTCTGAAGAAATGAGGAATGAAATGTTTTAATCTTGAGTAAGTTCACATAAAGCTTAATGTCCTGCACAATATTCAGAAGGTTTTTGACAAATATATTTTTTATTTATACATGTTTGACACCGAGGACAGCGAAAACGTTACGTCACGTCACCCACCCATAACCTAAATACACAAAGAAATGACTGACATATTTGACAACTTACTACCTAAAAAATAACATTGATAGTGGAAATGGCCGATCTACAAGCTCACAATGGCGACGCGTTGTGAGCTTGTAGAGCTGCTATTTCCTCTTTGCTGCCTTTCTTTGTCTGTGTCACGAGTGTTTTCAACGACCTCATCGCCACCTTCCACATGATGATGTAATCCAGCAGAAGCCTGCCGTGTCCAAAACCCGTCCATAGATGGCAGTGTTGGTCCTCAAAAGCCCCCTCTAGACCGTTTAACCCAGTTCCCCATAAACAGTGGCCCACACACTTAAGTTCATGGAAAGTCACTGGATTGATGCTATTATTGATTCATGTACTGTATGTTGTTTCAGTCGGTGTTTTCTGCTCCCCGTCTTCACCTCCGTGCCAGGAAGACTGATTTGCACATGAAAAACCAGAGTGAATATTGAATCGGGTCAATATCGAATGAGGTCCTGACGTAAGCCCTTCTCGAGAGGACTTAGGTTAAAAGATCAGTCAATCTAGCTGTCAATCAGCCAATCAATCAATCGATGGAGTTTCATTTTTAGAGTGCTTTTCCTTGTCACCTACCACCTAATGACATAGCCGGCCTGAACCAGGATTGGATTAGGACTAGGAAATGCGTAAAAGCCTCAAGTGGAAAGAATTGATGGAGAGCAGGTCCCTGGACATTGGGTGCCAGTGTTAAAAAATGAGTCTGTTGCTAGTCAAACTATGTGTAAAGACTGATTAGGTTTGCCTAGTAGTAGAACCCTCTCTCTCTCTCTCTCTGCAAACCAGTTCGTCCTATGCTTGCGCTCTCGGCGACCAGAATGTTATTTTAGCATCTGCTCTACGCTGAAGCTGCAGGGAGGGAGACGGCAACCAGTAGCGGGGAGAGAGAAAAAAAAGAGTGCGGGTTAAACAGAGGAGTAGGAACGCAGAGGAGAGAGTACTATTCGCTTCTCATTGGCTGGCGAGGGCGCGCCGTCTTTTTGCGTGGCGCGCTCGCGGCCAATCGGCTGCCTGTGGTGTATTTTTGGGTTTATGAATGAAGCGGCAGTGAGGGAGTGTGGGGATGGGAGTTGCTTGATTTCATCAGGCGTTGCATGTGATGGTTAGGCTACCCGCAGAACGCAGTGTCCTTCAGCGTTGCAGTTTTAACCGTGGCCTTCAAAATGACTGGGCACACATACAGTGATGTGGAGGTGATGATGATGACCTGTAGTCCTTACTCTATTACAGAAACGCCAGCAGGCTGATCATCACAACACACTGACTGATACCTGAACGCAGGCTTTGAGAGCCCAGGGTCTCGGCAGGAAAGCACCGTTACCTATGTAGGTCAGTGTTACTCAAGTCCGTGCGCAAGTACTCTTCTGGCAGTAGCCAGACGATTAGCCACTGGAAACCTACCGGCCCTATTCTGAGTAGAAAATTTGGCAAAAATAGCAAATCTGCTAAGCTCACAAAGTGTTGCGTTGCGATGCGCTGTGACCTTGTAGATTTTAGGCCAGGGGTGGGCAACTTTGATGATGGCGAGGGCCACTATATTTCCACCTTCACTCCAGAGGGCCACATTGTATATTGCTACGTTCTACTTTGTCATTCTAGTATCTCATACAAAAGAAGCAAAAATAGCAGATCTACAAGCTCAAAACGCATCGCGCTGCGATGCCTTTTGAGCTTGTAGATCGGCTATTTTTGCTTCTTTTGAATTGGAATCCTGATTTATTTATTATTTTGTTATTTTTTTATTGGAATCCTGAAATGTAACATTTTGATTTAATTTCAAACACATTTAGTTGTTATGAACTTAAATACAAATACATACAGCCAAGGTGGGGGCCGGGCCGCCAGTTGCCCATGTATGTTTTAGAAGTTGCCCATGTATGTTTTAGGCAATTAGGCTTAGTATAGACCCCTGAGGAACTCCGGTCAACTAAGGTTTAAGTAGTTACATACTGTAGATATCTTAACGACTGGGGAACAACTATTTAAAAGTGGTTAAGGGCCGCCGCCAAGACAACAAAAATAACTAGAAGCAGTGCTCTTCCGAGCACAGGTCTCCACCAGGCCGTGCGTCCTGGTGGTGCTACTGTATAATAGGCCAATGTAAAAAGGGTGGCATATGTTCTTCACCTTAGATCTTTCATGGCAATCTGATGCTGCATGCATGATTTGAAGCATTGTGTTCCAAAAATGAGTTTTGCTAAAGTCTACCTGCTGGTGGCGCTATAACAGGCCAATGTGAAAAAGGTAGCATTTGTTCCTTGACCTAGTGGGAATATGTGTGGCAAATTTCACGGTAATCGCAAGCTGCGTTGATGATTTGAGGCATTTTGTTCAAAAACGGAGCAATCCTGCAAGCTTTGGAAGCCAATATTAGCCAATCAGGATGGAATATGAAATACAGACGGATCGGACTTGATCACATGAATATAGAGATACTGTGTACCGATTTGCGTGATTTTTGGATAAAATCTCAAGGAGTAATATCCAAAAATGTGTTTTACATTAGTCGGCCCAAAGGTGGCGCTATAAAAGGCTGATGTGAAAAATGCAGGGTAAAGGTTTATCCTTAGCCTCTAGGGAGTGCGCTTACAAAGTTTGAAACTGATCGGTGGAGTTATAGGTAAAACCACAAATCGGCCTGTTATAGCGCCACCATGAGGCTGATTAAAAAAGATTTAAGTGGTATTTCTTCCTCGGCCTAGTGGGAACGTGTGTGCGCGATTTCATGATAATTGCACTTTGCGTTTGTGATTTGAGGCATTTTGTCCAAAACGGCTCAATCCTACAAACTTTGGAAGCCAATCTTAGCCAATCAGGATGGAATATGCAAAATCGGACAGATCCGTGCCGATCACTTGACTGTTGAGATACTGCCTACCGATTTGTAGGATTTTTGGACAAAATCTGTAAGAGTAGTGCACAGAAATGTGTTTTGCGAACATCGGCCACTAGGTGGCGCTAGAAAAGGCCCATTTGAAAAATTTAGGGCAGAGGTTCTAGATTGGCATCCAGGGAATGTGTGTGCTCACTTTGGCAGCGACCGGGCCAACGGCGACTGAGATTAGCTGCACACAAACTGCGAGGACGCACGGACGGACGCACGGACACACGGACGGACGGACGGACACACGGACGGACGGAGGGGAAAACATACTCTCCCCCATGCCTTCGGCTGGTGGAGACAATAACAATAATAAGTGAATTGACCAAACATAGGCCTCCTTCGACCAGCCACAGACTGCATGCTGTTACATCTGAGCCATTCAGAGCAGGCTTGCCTGAGATTTTTCCCCGGCGAAACCTGGTCATGCTGACCTGTGATTCAAACTGGGAAAGACCGGTGGGTGTGACCACGTGAGACTACACAAACACTTACCCGGAAAAATGACTCTAATAACGGTAAAGCCATAGAAATAAGCAGCCAGTTTCATATAACTGTTATTACGATTTCCTGCAGATAACAAGTACTCCACAAATAGAACAGCAGTTGACCTGTTTTGGCAAGGTCCGTTGTAGATATGGACATAGGGAATTGCTTTCCTGTTCCTATTTATCTTGTATCAACCTAGCTTTAGTATCAAGGATGTGATGTCCTTACTTGACTCTTTTGTACTGTTGATGCTGAATCTCTCTCTCTCACAGACACACACACAGATCGTGTGTCTTACAATGAAAACACATCGATGTAAATCCAAGCAAATTACCTTAAAAGAATGTCTCAAGCCAAAGCCAGGCTTGTAAAACAAAAAAACGATAATCAAGACGAAGACAGAAGACGAGCATTGCTCTGGCCGGGGCGCTGCATGTGTAAAATGATCAGAGTCGTCGTAACTAGTTATTTTCTGTAGATGGGGAGAGGGTTGGGGATCAATACGCAGCCCCTGGCTGCAGGAATCCATACGGCAGGTCGCAGTATGGATCGAGCATTAGAGAAAGTGATTTTCCTCTGTCATGTTGTCTTTAGAGGCCTGTCTGCGCCACGGCTTGACCTGGCAGGAGGAGGCTCTGGCTTTAGATGCAGCATGTTAATATACTCTGTGATTCATGCACAGCCTCTGTAATATGGTGCTCTGGGGTTTCTAGGAGTGAATTATATATGTAATATATATCGTCACTGTTGGGCCGAAACCTCGTATCTCCAAGTTTCAAGTTTGTATGTTTTTTCACCGAGTAAAGCCCTGCTTCATCATACAAGGCTGTCGCACAAAAGTAGTGAAAACAGCCGATCTACAAGCACACAACACCTCGCAACGCCTCGCGGTGCGAGGTGTTGTGTGCTTGTAGATCGGCTAAATAGGATAAATACAAAACGAAAGCTCTTGGACATACAAGGTTTCCACCCGACAACTACGATATATATATTTCAGGTGCCTCAGCAGAAGATTCAGGCATTGAATTTGGCCCGGCTCGTGGTGCATGCACAGCTGTGTCTTGGCTCAGGCCACGAGGGGATGGTTGGAGTGTAATGGCTACTTTCCGCTTGTACTTTGGTTTTTGAGGTTTGTGTTTTTCCCTCCTTGCTCCGGCCTGTGCTACACGGGTGTGGGCGTGCAACTCTAGTCTTCGGCTGTCGCGACCTGTTTTGAACCCGTCTCTGCAACCTGCTTCCCCCCAAGGGACATTGGCTTTCTTCGGTTCCACTTGGAATGATCAAATATTTGCATAGTCAAAACTAGGCGTGAACCTGCGCCCGTCGGACCGGGCCCTTTAACCAGTAGAGACAAAGAGCAGTCAGCTGTCATTTGCATACGATTTGCATAGAATCCCCCGTGTGACTGTTTGGAATGTCAGGAGGCCAAATTAACCAGTGTTCCGTTTTACCCGGATTTGCATCTCATTTGCATGGGACTTGCCTAACGAGGGTTACTTAGCCGGGTGACCCCCGCGGATCTCTTGGAGAGTCGGATAGCGAGATGGGCTAATTTCATTAAAGGCCGGCGTCCGTTTGACTGAGAGTTGTGCGTTTGGATGTAATCATTATAAGGCATGAGTATAGGCAAGCTGTTCGTAATCACGGCGCTTTGCGTGCATATGGACGTTGTGTCATATTTACTGTAAGGATGAAAGATTAGGCGTGGATGGGATAGCGGGCAGCATCAATCTCACTCAGGATCTTCGGGCGGGAACATTAACCCATTCAGAACGGGTACACATTATTGTGTATCATTATTTTATGCTTTAACTATTGAAAAATAGCAGATATACAAGCTCACAGCGCGGCACCGAGTGCCGCGCTGCGAGCTTGTAGATCTGCTATTTTTGAAAAAAAAAAATTCGGGTCAAAAAAAATTTTGACCCGAAGTGTCTTTTGAATCCTTCTGAGGTTTTTTTTTTTGAAAAACCTATGTTTCTATGTCAGCAATCTGGCCAGCCATCGTCAAAGAAAAGGTCCTTTTCACTTCAACTGGAGCTCAGTTAGTCTGTTCTTGAGAGACTACCATGTCAGTGGTTCTAAAAACCTTTTGATGTGAAGGACCCCCAAAATGATATGTACTTGTCCACGCACCCCCATCTCAAAATATTTAGTTCCAGGGACCCCCCCCCCCAGAAGCAAAACTTGAGTTACAAACGTTCGCTTTGAAAATACGTATATTCAAAGATTTGCACACATTTTCACGACTTTTTTCAAAAATAGCAGATCTACAAGCTCGCAGCGCGGCACTCGGTGCCGCGCTGTGAGCTTGTATATCTGCTATTTTTTAACAGTTAAAGCATAAAATAATGATACACAAAATGTGTACCCCGTTCTGAATGGGTTAATCATCTCATCTATGGAAAAGTGGTCCTCATCAGACTGCGGGCCAGAGTCTGCACACATGGCGAGGATCAGTAGGGTTGCTGGAAGGGACAGAAGGATAGTTAGTGGCTGACTGAGCAGTTGCACCAGCCAATACTTCTTCATTGATCCCCAGGTCCTACGTTGGATGTTAAGTAGTGTCTTTTTGTCCCATTAATGTGTTTGTGTTGATGTCTGTCTGCCCATGCAGCCTCCCACCTCGGCCTCTGGTTTCAGATGTAGGACCCTGGTTCATCAAGGTTCATCAACAAGGTCTTTTAGCCAGAACAAAACTCAGTCCCATCATCTTGATTTGTAGTCCTTCATTTAGAGCAGGTGTCTTCAATGTTTTCAGGCCAGGGACCGCTTAGTTGAGAGAGAGAGAGAGAGATGAAGCAGGGACCCCCACAATCTTTTCATAGATTCCATATCGTTATTGTTTGACAGCACAATCATCAGTGTATTTTGGAATCGTGTCAATTTGTGTTTTCAGATATTTAACCATTTAAACTCTCAATACTTAATAAACTTGACCTTTCACTCTGTACTTGGTCTGCTGTTTTTCCCCAATACACCAAAGCTCTTCGACAAAAATAGCCGAACTACAACGCCTTGCGTTGCGAGGCGTTGTGAGCTTGTAGATCTGCTATTTTTGGCCAATGTTTCCTAGAATATGGACACTAGGGTTCAAATGGTTAATATAAAAAAGGAGAAAAAAGTTTCTATCACAGAAAGATTTGCTATTTTTGGCTAAAGTTCTCAGAATATGGACATTAGGGTTCAAATGGTTAATATAAAAAAAGAGAAAAAGGTTTCTATGACAGAATGATTTGTTATTTTTGGCTAAAGTTCTCAGAATATGGACGCTAGGGTTCAAATGGTTAATATAAAAAATGGAGAAAAAAGTTTTTAATACACAAAGATTTGGAGGACCCCCTGTTGTAACTCCGAGGACCTCCTAGGATCCCAGATCCCCTGTTAAAGACCATTGATTTAGAGAGTAAAAAATTGGAATTTAAAGTACGGCCCGATCTGGACCAGTTTCTTTTGCACACTTTTCACACACTTTTTTGTTAAGTTAATGGGGCTCATCTTCGGGCATGTTACCACTCATGGTGGTTAACGTTTACAATCATGATAATCAGATATAATAGTGCAGTATACATACCAGTCTCTGCATGGAAGAATGTTTTATAATAGTGCAGTATACATACCAGTCTCTGCATGGAAGAATGTTTTTCCACAAACCTTTGGCTGTTTAAGGTTAGGTTTACAGTAACCTAATGCATACCACCTGATCTTAGTCAATCAAATGAATACAAACTTACAAAGTATAATTTATGGGACCAGACACTGTTTTGCAAACTACAGTAGTCTACCGACAACACATTCTCATGGCCAACTGTCATATTTTGATGCTTGGTTTGGTGCCTTTTGGCATCCGTTACTGGCTCAGAGAGGATACCTTTCATGTACCATACCATGTCGGCGATGTCATAACGATTGATTGATATCTTTATTGATCATGAAATAAAATATACGTTTGTTTGATCGACTTAATACATTATTTGTAAGTACAGTCAGGCTAAAACATTAACTCAAAAAAGTCCCAATTACTTATTTACTTTGTGGTCCAATGAAGTAAAACAATAAGAAATTAGACAATAATATACAATATCAACAAATACAAAACACTATGTAAAGGAGAAAAAGGAAAACGGCAGCAGTGAATGACACCTCCTTTGTCACATATTAGTCCCATGTAACCCACCATTATAAAAACGATATAGCAAAAATGTTTACAGCCTTTTTTCCATTCCGGTGATCAAAACCGATTCCCACGGTTGTCGGTTTACAACACGCCGGCGCTGAGATGGGGCAGAAGTGTGCTTCGCGCTGCTCTGCCCGGGCAGAGCTGACTTGGGCACGGCTCACAAGGTTCAAACCCACTTCTAACAGGTCCTTGTTGTCAACGTTTTTATGTTGTCATTGTTTTCATTGGCAACATTGCCTTGCTTTCAATGTTGAGTCTACAGCATGTTTCACATTCCATTGTCACTTGATAGCAGGTGATTGTGAACATAACAGAATGTCAAAATACCGGTAATCAAACTGTATCAAAGGAATCAATGTAATATAAATAACATGCTCAATGCAAGGAAATTAAATCTAACTTAGCTCACTTGAATTGCAAAACAGAAACCACTGGAGTCATAGATCTTAGAAGTAGCGTAAAGTAGCAACAAGTACAACACTGTATATCTTTCTGATTAGGTTACGCACTCGTACCTTGTGATTGTGGTAGGGAAGTTTGATTAGGAAGAGTTTTCAGCCACATTGTGTGTCTGTGTGTGTGTGTGAGAGAGAGAGAAGCACCACATATTTAAAAATGTTGGCTGCCGAAAAATCTATAATAAAAAAACGAGACAGGGCCGGCCCCCAGGAACATTCCCAAACGTCCTGATGTGATGGCCAGTCTGCGCCTGGAGGGCATGGGTGTCTTTATGGGCCAATGGATTCCCTCAGATATTATGTACAGCGTTTCAATCAGGGGTGTCGCACCAACTTCTGGGCCCTGGGTACAACAAGGATTCACTGCGGGGCCCCTGTGCTTTAACTATTGAAAAATAGCAGATATACAAGCTCACAGCGCGGCACCGAGTGCCGCGCTGCGAGCTTGTAGATCTGCTATTTTTGGGAAAATCATGAAAATCTTTGAATATCTCAAATCCTTCTGAGTTTTTTTTGAAAAACCTATGTTTCTATGTCAGTGGAGCTCAAACCTTTTCATGTGAAGGACCCCCAAAATGGTATGTATTTGGCCACGGAACCTCATCTCAAAATATTGAGTTCCAAGGACCCCCCAGATGCAAAATTTGAGTTACAAATGTTTGCTTAAAAAATACATATATTCAAAGATTTGCACACATTTTCACGACTTTTCAAAAATAGCAGATCTACAAGCTCGCAGCGCGGCACTCGGTGCCGCGCTGTGAGCTTGTATGTCTGCTATTTTTCAATAGCTAAAGTATAAAATAATTAAGGCCCCTCCACCACCTTGGGCCCTGGTAACTTAGTCCCACTTTCCTACCCCTTGTGACGCCCCTGATTTCAATACAGAGAATGAATTGTGTCTTTGTTAGTGCTATTCCTCCCACATGCCAGTCGAATATAGACGACAACTGGGGCAAATATATCATCTATAGACATTTCATAATGTTATTTATGTCTTCAAACTAAGTGAAAGAGCAGCATACTGGAAATAAGAACTATTTCTGTTTGGACAAGTTGGATCATAGACTCTTAGGAAATGTTTGCGACATTGCGAGGTAATGTTAACAGCTGCGACTCTACATCTGACCTCCCGTGTTTGTTGTGCTATATCAAGCGTTGCATATTAAGGTCAGGGAATGTTTCATTGGCCGAGTCCATTTGCACATGATCGTCCCCGTAATATGTCCTTATTTAACCCATGCTAACTATTAGGACAGGGGTCTTAAACGTTTTCAGTAGGGATGGTCCAATCAGGTTTTTTGGAACCGATCACCGATCACAAAAGTTTGATCACCCGATACCGATCAATCACCGATCCGATCAAGTTATTATTTATATATTATTTATATTTTCTAAATGTTAATGTTTTAACTTTAATTAAGTAATTCACTCATGAATTCATTTATATATTTGCCTTATAGTTATTTACCAGCATTACTATGTATTTATTATCATAGCAGTAACTAATTATTCCTTCAGCACTGTGGAAATCAATACCCCAAAATGGCCTCAAGTGGGCATACTGAACGGCTGGTTGATCGAATGCACCGATCGGATCGGATCGGTGAATTTACCTTTTGATCTAAACCACCGATTATCGCCGATCACGCTTTGATCGGCCCGATCCGATCCATTGCCGATTGATCGGTAACATCTCTAGTTTTCAGGCCAAGGACCCCTTAGTTGAGAGAGAGATGAAGCAGGGACCCCCACAACCTTTTCATAGATTCCATATGGTTTCATTGTTTGACAGCACAATCATCAGTGTATTTTGGATTCATGTCAATTTGTGTTTTCAGATATTTAACCACGTGTGACGTCATCACCTAATAGACTTGACCTTTTTATTTGTTCTTAGTCTGCTCTTTTTCCCCTCAACACCAAACCTCTTTTACCGAAAATAGCCGATCTACAAGCTCGCACGCCTCGCAGCGCGAGGCATTGTGAGCTTGTAGATCTGCTATTTTTGGCTACAGTTCTCAGATTATGGACACTTGGGTTCAAGTTGTTAATATAAAAAGGATTGGAAGATTTAAGCACCCCCTGTAGTAACTCTGAGGACCCCCTGTTGAAGACCCCTGTATTAGGAGCAGTGGAATATGTCCTTATTTAACTCATCCTAACTATTAGGAGCAGTGGAATATGTCCTTATTTAACTCATCCTAACTATTAGGAGCAGTGGAATATGTCCTTATTTAACTCATCCTAACTATTAGGAGCAGTGGGGCGGCTATTGAACAGCACCCGGGGAGCAGCTGGGGCTTCAGTAGTATCTTTCTCATGGAGACTTTGGTGCGATGCTGCGAGGAGCCGCGGGTTCGAACCGGGATTGCATTGGAGTGTATAAGCCTTCACTATCCCTGTGGGGGCATTTGGATTGAATTCCCACAGCAGTGAACAAAAACCAATGCACACCATAATAAAAAGACAAGAAAATACATCTAACATATGGTAAATGTCATCGTAAAAATGTGTGTGCAATTTCGAAGCTTGGTCAAAAAACCCAACTGCCGAGGGCACAAATGATCTCAAATAGGGTTTGATTTGGGCTCTTGTAGGAAAAGTGTACCTCCTCCCCGAAGGCAGGAGTGGAAACTGCACGAAGAGGGTGTTGAGTGTCCGCCAGAATGGCCTTTGCCCTCTCAGTGGCTCTGAAATGATATATGCAACATGGCCAAGATCGTTCAAGGTAGTGCCAATGGTCTTTTGGCAAAGTGGAACCATTTTACCATGCTGAGGTTGCCAAACCAACAAATCACGATTGCAAAAGTTAAAACCGACTCAATAAAAAAGAAGAAGAAAACATTTTCACGTGCGATCTGGCAACACTTAAACTCCTCAACTTTCTCAAGTAAAACAGTCTCTGGTTGTCGTTTTTTTGCAGACAGAGTCAGTGTTGGCAACGAAAGTCATTTTGTCATCCGTGACGGTGCCCAAGTCCCCATATTGGCTTACTGGTTACTATGTCTGATTTCTAGCCAATTGTTTCTCAAGTGGGGGACGAGGGTATGAGGAGGAGGTACGTTAGAGAAAGTGGAAAATTAATACAATAATCTTTCTGTTCAGCATTAAACCACTCAAACAAAATTGACCCGTATTGGTCCATTTGTATGGGTCCATTTGGTTCAATTTGTATAGTTTCTCATAGTTAAAATAAAACTGATGAGGTTATAGTGTACACATTTGGAGTCACTAATTGAGTATCACTGAATTAGGTGCCCTCCAGACTAGGCGCGGTTGCCGTCGGGGCTGCCGCTAGGATCAGCGGTGGCCGCACCGCGGTGAGACACAAACAGACTCGCTCTGAGAGTAAACGCCGCGCGGTATTTCACAAAGATGAACACAATCCATCTCTCACCGCCCGCGTACGCATGCACAAACGAGCACGCTCGCGGGGATTTCACGGGACCGCGCCCGCTCTCCTCTCCGCCCCAAAACTTCGCTGCGCGGACGGAAAAAGCCGCCCGCCTCTCATTGAAAATGAATTGCTAGGAGGCGGTGACCGCGCCTAGTGTGGAGGGCACCTTAGAGTTCCATGTGAATAGGATTAAAATAGACTTCACCAATCTGCAGCATCTACTTTATTTCAGGATGAGCGGTTACAGGGTAGCAACCTTGATTGTTAATGAACGGTGTTAACAACTGAATTACTGTGGAGAATGTCATAAACCTCAGCTACCGTTATATAAGCTTAGATAATACCCTGTCTGCTGTTTTGTTATTGTTCATCTTTCAGATAACATTTGATCAGTGGTTCTCAACCTGTGGTCGGGGGCCACTGTTGGGCCGCAGGGATGTGTTCCTGGGCCCCCAAATAATTGGCGAAACTCTAAGACAGGGGTCTTCAACAGGGGGTCCGGGACCCCTAGGGGGTCCTCAGAGTTACTACAGGGGGTCCTCCAAATATTTTTTCTCCTTTTCTATATTAACGATTTGAACTCCAGCGTCCATATTCTGCGAACTTTAGCCAAAAATAGCTGATCTACAAGCGTGTGGGGGTCCCTGCTTCATCTCTCTCTCTACTAAGGGGTCCCTGGCCTGAAAACGTTGAAGACCCCTGCTCTAAGATATACGTATAAAAAAGAAAAACTATACAAGGGCACTAGCCATTACAGACTGATAGAACATCTACAGCGTGTTGTTACACAGCCTGACGCAGTGGTTGTCAAAGTGGGGTCTGGGGACCCCCAGGGGTCCTTGTTTGGAGTTCCAGGGTGTCCCCAGCTAAATGTGTTAATACAGCATAATAGTAATTTTAACGACATCATCATTTTATACATTCTAGCAGATATACAAACTCACAGCGCATCATTTTGTGCCGCGCTGTAAGCTTCAACATCTGCTATTTTTTGTTTAATTCTTTGAAAAACCTCTACATTTGTTACCTCAAATATTCTATTCTGGAGGTCCCTGGCCCAAATAAACGTCAAATGGGGGTCCGTGGCCAAGTAAATATCAATTTGGGGGTCCTTGACATGAACATGTTTGAGAAGCACTGCCCAAATCAAGGACCCAAGCCTCCTCGGTTCACCTCGCTCCACCTCACCCAGCTCGACAACACGTCGTCGCACTCCCTCATTGTCTGGATGCTCCCATCATTAGCATTACAAATCAGTTATCATTATTCTTGGCGTGAACGCGTGGAAGACAAGAAAACTAATCAACATAAAACTAAATCAATACGATTCTGGCAATAAACATCTGCTATGGGTCTCACTCTGTATACGAACAGTCTATGAATACATGCATTTGATTTGGCTATCAGTTATCCTTAACTAGCATGTCAATGTTTGGCATTATGTCCATCCTAGCAGTAATATATACTACATCTACTGTACTACTTGCTATAATAGAATAGCAGCATGAGCAGTAATGGTTTGTACTTTGTCTTAATGTTGGCGCTGAGGAAGGCTTGACGCCGGAACATGTCTGTCCGTGCGCTTAATGAATTTAAAGACCAGAAGGACTTGGAGTGCTGGCTAGGGGTGGGCGATATGGAAAAATACAATATCACAATATTTTTCCAAGCTGTATCACGATACGCGATCTTATCGTGATTCTTTTTCATGTTGGTTTTATGGTTATTTTTCAAGTTACTTAACAGTACAACCACTACAAGGTAACACAGTAAACACACACTAAAAGAAAAAGGAGTAGCCAGTGGTCCTCAAAGAGTGGGGTCCAGGGACTGTCTGGGTTCCTTTTGGGAGGTCTAAATTGACCCTTTCAAGTATGTAACTCTGACAGTATACAAATGAAACCAAATGGACCCATACAGGTCCATTTGGTTTCATTTGTATACTGTCAGACTTAAGGGGAGACCTTGACATTTTAAAGTTTGAGAACTACTCATTTAGACCAAAATGCAGGTTTAAATGAATTCCGCAATGAATCTCTGTATTAATAATTCAACAGGATCTTTTATAAGGATCCCTCATTGTATCACGATATACGATATCTCTGAAAAGGCATATTGTGGAGACATTGTATTGTCTCAGACTCTCAACGATATTTATCACCATATCGCCCACCCCTAGTGCTGACTATTTCTTTCTTATTGTGAATCTTCGTGAGCCATGCACCCGGTAAACTACGTATTATACAAACTGAGAGTGCACGTTTTTTAGTTTTCTACTGATGCTCTGTGTGTCTTAATGTCTTATTGCTTAGGCTAATGTTTTTGTGTAAAGCACTTTGAATTGCCTTGTTGTTGAAAAGTGCTAAACTTGCCTTGCCTAATGGTGCAGTAAATATAACGACAATAAGTGGTGCAATAAAGAGAGTAGAGATGCTACGGTGGTGGAGGTGGAGGAGGTGGAGGTGCGCGTTGTCAAGAGTCCATGTGCAAGAGTTCAACATTTAAACTGTGGCACTTTATTGCGTAGAACTTCCACAGCGGAAGTGCCGTTATAATTGTTTTTGATATTTTTGTATAACGTCGCTGTCTGGTGCAAACCTTGTATGTCCAAAACCATTCTATCTTGTATTATTTAAAAAACATTTTAACTCATTGAATGCCCTTTTCAAGATGGCCGCCAAGTACCAGGATGCCACGTTCCTAAATTTCTAGTGCACGGATCAATTTTTAGTGCACGGATCGTGCACGCCCATGCACCATATATGTACCATATGTGTAGTACTTTTTAACAGCTTTCAAACAAAAAAATCCGCTTGGAAATCCGTTCAGGCATTCATGAGATAGAAGCCTTCAAAGTCAGACAAAACAAACACTGCCACCTTCCTAAATTTCTAGTGCACGGATCAATTTTTAGTGCACGGATCGTGCACGCCCATGCCTAGATCATGCACCATATGTGTAGTACTTTTTAACAGCTTTCAAACAAAAAAATCCGCTTGGAAATCCGTTCAGGCATTCATGAGATACAAGCCTTCAAAGTCAGACAAAACAGCCATTTTTGACATTTTGAAAGATGTGTTTGTTATGGGGCTAAACATGCAATTTCGCAATGGACCAATCCCCAATCACATACACACCCATTGTAACAGTTACAATGGGTGTGTATGTGATTGGGGATTGGTCCATTGCGATCATGCCTAATACATTTGAGGCATTTTTAGAATTTTTTTTATAAAAAAAGAATTTTGAAAAAAAAATATATATATATATATATATTTTTTTTTTCAAAATGGCTTCCAACTCGGGAAACTCGGGCTGTGGCAGCCTGGGAGTACTGTAATAACTCGTGAAACTCGTGCCTTGGCATGGCAGTCAATGAGTTAAAATAGTGAAAATAGTCTACAAGCTCATAGAGCAGTGGTCTTCAACAGGGGGTCCTCAGAGTTACTACAGGGGGTCCTCCAAATCTTTGTGTGATAGGAACTTGTTTTTTTCCACCTTTCTTATATTAACAACTTGAACCCTAGCTTCCATATTCGGAGAACTTTAGCCAAAAATAGCAGATCTACAAGCTCACAACGCCTCGCAAAGAGCTTTGGAGGGGGAAAAGAGCGCACTAAAGTACAGTGAAAGGTCAAGTTTATTAAGTATTGACGGTTCAAGTGGTTAAATATCTGAAAACACATTAACATGAATCCAACATACAACGATGATCGTGCTGTCAAACAATGAAACTATATCTATGAACGGATTGTGGGGGTCCCTGCTTCATCTCTCTCTCAACCAAGGGGTCCTTGGCCTGAAAACGTTGAAGACCCCTGTCATAGAGCTTGTAGATCTACTGTTTTCACTACTTGTGTGCGATGAAGTAGGACATTAATTTACAAAAAAACATAAAAAGTTGAAGTATGGAGATGCAAGGTTTACAGCAACGACATAATATATACAGAATGGTGGCCACCCAACGATAGAGCTTGCAGTAAAAGCCCAATTTAAGCCTGATTTATACAGCAGTGCCGAAAATGGTCGATCAACAAGCTTACACGTCAAACGAATCAGAGAGATTCTTTCTTCTCCTCTGTTGTGGGTTTCCCAGCGAGAGCTGCCTTCACTCTGGTGAAGGCAAAATGAAATATACAGCAGGGTGTGACTAGATTCTTTACAGACATCTCTGCCTCAGCAAGTATTCAGTTCTTCTACTCTATGCAAGGTTTGTTGTAGGGATGGGACGATATGAAAATTTCATATCACGATTATTGTGACAAAAGAAATCGTGATTTACGATATTATCACGATAATCAAAACCCATTATCCTGGGGTGGAACATTTGCCAAAAAAATAGCCGATCTACAAGCTCACAACGCGTCGCAGTATATCAAATACATTTGATAGGGTGACATTTGATAGGGTGAAAGAAAGACTGTATCAAGTACGTATATTATAAGTATCTTTTACCAATTATAGAGGGTTTAAGTGATACTGGATATGCAGCTCGGCAAATAAAAGGTGAATTGATCCCAGTGCATGACGGAGGACGATATCACGATAAATGAAATCTCCAAGATACGATTATCGATTTTTATCACGATATACGATAATATCGCGTGTCGTCCCATCCCTAGTTTGTTGTAGCTGTACATTTTTTGTCATTTAAGAACCACCACCATCAGTTAGACAAAAATCATAATCCTCCCCACCCAAATCATATGATTAGGCTAAATCTTTTCCTTTTAATTATTCTTAAATTGTATTTGTGGATTTGCAAGCGCTTTAATAAATGTGAATGTTTTGGCACGGTTCCAACAACATTTTCTGCGTCTCTTCCCTGCTGTTTGAGTGCTTTTATTAGGAAAATGTGACTCTTGTTTCTATACGTGCGCTAATCCCATCTATACAAGGGAACCAAAATGCCCCTGTTGGCTAAATCTGCAATTATTCCCTCTGTAAGCGGACTAGAAGGCACTCACAGTCTCATTACCAGTGTTTAAGTGTTTAGCGTTGTGTGAGGTGCTTAGCCATGAATGCGCACGAGCCTCACCGCCCCTTGCACGCACACACGGTCACGTGCACACGCATGCACGCACACACACACACACACACACACACACACACTGGGAGGCCGGTGGTAAGTCTAATGAGGACGAGGGCTTTGAATGGTTCCTATGCTCTGATGCATTAAAGCTTAATAACCTGTCCTTTCAGCTCCCTCTCATAAACACTCTCTGGGCCTGATAATTGGAAGTACCCCTCACACACACATTTACATCACTTGTGAGGACATTACATAGACTTCCATTCATTTGTATGCAAGTCCTGTGGCCTTACCCTAACCTCTATCCCTAAACCTAAACCCTAACCCTAAACCTAACCGTTGTGGGGACCTACTATTTTGTCCCCACACTGTCAGAGGTCCCCTGCAGGTGACTGTGTGAACATGCGTTTAGTCCCCATAAGTATAGCTAGACAAACACACACACACACACACACACACACCTTCCTCTCTCTTGTTCAGAACGGTTTCTTTCAGTGCAGCTGGGTCCATTATTAGTCCTTAAAGCATAATTCTCATCCTTTCTTGTAGAGACGCTCAGGTGTCTCTTCACCCTGACACTAGTCTAGTCTGTGGACGAGGGGAGACCAGATTGGCCATGCTTGGCTTCCCTGGTAATTGGCACACGGAAACGTTTGGCCTTCCTTTGACCACTTGAACCACAGCCTCCATGTGGTGAAGACAGGGCCTGCCTTTCACCACTTTACCTTTTCATCTGCCTAAGCGTTATGTTCATGTCGCCTATATTCTTCTGTTTATCATATAGATATTTATGAACAGATAAATATCATGTACTGTAGATGTACGTTCTGATCTAGCTCTGGTCCATGGTTTAGAACAGGGGTCTTCAGCAGGGGGTCCGGGCAGAGTTACTACAGTGGGTCCTCCAAATCTTTGAGTGATAGAAACTTTTTTTCTCCTTTTTTATATTAACCACTTGAACCCAAGTGTCCATATTCTGAGAACTTTAGCCAAAAATAGCAGATATACAAGCTCACAACGCCTCGCGCTGCGCTTCATTTCTCTCTCAACTAAGGGGCCCTTGGCCTGAATACGTTGAAGACCCCTGCCTTAGTGGGAACTCTCTGAGCCCCAGCCTCACGTCTAAAATGCACATTTTGGCATGTGATCAAGAAGGACCTTCTTGTTCCATCCTGATTGGCACATTCTGAACACTGCTGACCCACAATAACCTACCTGACCTGTTGGAGACCTGTGCTCCGATGAGCACCAGATCCCACGCTGAGATTCAGTTCCTGAGGTGGGAAGAGCTACCGTTTGCTGGGGAGGTGGTCAAGTGTTGGAAGGTGGTCAAGGGGAGGTGGTCAAGCATAGGAAACCCCGTTGTCAGAAAGGACTGGAGAATGTTTGAGGAACTAGAAAAATATTGTTCCTTCGAAACAATTGTGGGCTCGCTTCAAGCCAGAAAACAATGGCTATAAAAGTACAAAATGTCAAGATCGCAGGCAGTGCTCTCTTTGACGTTACTGACGTCAAAGATTGGTCCATTTTGTTCCAAAAATGTGTTGTGCAAAAATTGACCCGCTGGTGGCGCTATAACAGGCCAATGTAAGAAGGGTGGTATCTGTTCCTTGACCTATTGGGAATGTGCTTGCAAGATTTCACGCACATTGCAGGCTGTGTTCATGATTTGAGGTGTTTTTGGCTTTGGCCACTTTATCGCTGCTTGCAGCTATATTCATTACTAGAAAAATATTGTTCCTTCGAAACAATTGTGGGCTCGCTTCAAGCCAGAAAACAATGGCTATAAAAGTACAAAATGTCAAGATCGCAGGCAGTGCTCTCTTTGACGTTACTGACGTCAACGATTGGTCCATTTTGTTCCAAAAATGTGTTGTGCAAAAGTTGACCCGCTGGTGGCGCTATAACAGGCCAATGTAAGAAGGGTGGTATCTGTTCCTTGACCTATTGGGAATGTGCTTGCAAGATTTCACGCACATTGCAGGCTGTGTTCATGATTTGAGGTGTTTTTGGCTTTGGACAATTTATCGCTGCTTGCAGCTATATTCATTATTATTATTTTTTTGTGTGTGTGCACTTCATAGGCATATTAGATAAAGGTCCTTAGATTGTGTGTAGAATGTTTCATGCAAATTGCAAAAAAAAATCCTAACGGGTTTAAGCGTTTCACAAACTGCTCAAAATGATATAGCGCCCCCCTTTGGCCAATTGGGGTAAGATTGGTTTTAGTGATATTTGGACTAACACTCTACATCTTTGCCAAATGCCATGAACATGTTACTTTGCATGTATGATTTAGAGGCAGAAGAATAATTTGCATAAAACTGCAATATTCATTGAATTTATTTAAAAAAGCATGTTTCAATTTTAAAGAAATCCGATCTGACAGATCTTTAGATATCGGTCCAAAGTTCACGTAAAAAAAGTTTTGTGCACGTGGAGCGAAAATTCCAGAATCAAAGCGGGTTTACGCGTTTTACAAACTGCTCAATATGGCGGAAAATCGAAGGGCGGAGCTTACTTAACAACGACACAGATGTCTTCCGCTCGAGTCAAAGCACGCGTGTAACAAGTTGCATGTCTTCAAACGAAACGAGTCATGACTTATGCCCGTTTGAAGTTTGAATTTTCAAACGCTTCGTATAGCGCCCCCCTTTGGCCGATTGGAATAAAATTGGTTTCAGTGATACTTTGACTAACCCTCCACATCTTTGCCAAATGCCATGAACGTGTAACTTTGCATGTATGATTTAGAGGCCGAAGAATAATTTGCATAAAACCGCAATATTGATTGAATTATTAAAAAATTATATTTCACTTTAAAAAAAATCTGGTTGATCAATCTGACCGTATTGGTCCAAAGTTCATGTGAAAAAGGTTTTGTGCACTTGACGCGAAAATCCCAGGAGGAGATAGATTTTTACTGTTTTTCATATAATTCCGAATTGTGGGAGACCTAAAGGTCAGAGGTCAAAAGTTAGAGGGTAAAAGTTGTTCGGCAAGAGGAGACGCATACGTGTATACAGGTTTCATGACTGTACGTATAACAGAGCATGAGCTCTATCTGTTCAAAGTTCGCACTTTCGAAGGCTTCCTACAGCGCCACCATTTGGCCGATTGCTGTAAAAAATAATAGCACACTTCGCCACTGTAAGCCGAACACATTAATGTTTTTATTTTCATTTTCTGTCTAAGTAAGTAGGAGTAGAAAGGAACCGAAGTTTTGAGGAGAACTTGATATGACGGTTAGATATTGTCACTAGAAAAATATTGTTCCTTCGAAACAATTGTGGGCTCGCTTCAAGCCGGAAAACAATGGCTATAAAAGTACAAAATGTCAAGATCGCAGGCAGTGCTCTCTTTGACGTTACTGACGTCAACGATTGGTCCGTTTTGTTCCAAAAATGTGTTGTGCAAAAGTTGACCCGCTGGTGGCGCTATAACAGGCCAATGTAAGAAGGGTGGTATCTGTTCCTTGACCTATTGGGAATGTGCTTGCAAGATTTCACGCACATTGCAGGCTGTGTTCATGATTTGAGGTGTTTTTGGCTTTGGCCACTTTATCGCTGCTTGCAGCTATATTCATTATTATAATTTTTTTGTGTGTGTGCACTTCATAGGCATATTAGATAAAGGTCCTTAGATTGTGTGTAGAATGTTTCATGCAAATTGCAAAAAAAAAATCCTAACGGGTTTAAGCGTTTCACAAACTGCTCAAAATGATATAGCGCCCCCCTTTGTTCAATTGGGGTAAGATTGGTTTTAGTGATATTTGGACTAACACTCTACATCTTTGCCAAATGCCATGAACATGTTACTTTGCATGTATGATTTAGAGGCAGAAGAATAATTTGCATAAAACTGCAATATTCATTGAATTTATTTAAAAAAGCATGTTTCAATTTTAAAGAAATCCGATCTGACAGATCTTTAGATATCGGTCCAAAGTTCACGTAAAAAAAGTTTTGTGCACGTGGAGCGAAAATTCCAGAATAAAAGCGGGTTTACGCGTTTTACAAACTGCTCAATATGGCGGAAAATCGAAGGGCGGAGCTTACTTAACAACGACACAGATGTCTTCCGCTCGAGTCAAAGCACGCGTGTAACAAGTTGCATGTCTTCAAACAAAACGAGTCATGACTTATGCCCGTTTGAAGTTTGAATTTTCAAACGCTTCGTATAGCGCCCCCCTTTGGCCGATTGGAATAAAATTGGTTTCAGTGATACTTTGACTAACCCTCCACATCTTTGCCAAATGCCATGAACGTGTAACTTTGCATGTATGATTTAGAGGCCGAAGAATAATTTGCATAAAACCGCAATATTGATTGAATTATTAAAAAATTATATTTCACTTTAAAAAAAATCTGGTTGATCAATCTGACCGTATTGGTCCAAAGTTCATGTGAAAAAAGTTTTGTGCACTTGATGCGAAAATCCCAGGAGGAGATAGATTTTTACTGTTTTTCATATAATTCCGAATTGTGGGAGACCTAAAGGTCAGAGGTCAAAAGTTAGAGGGTAAAAGTTGTTCGGCATGAGGAGACGCATACGTGTATACAGGTTTCATGGCTGTAACTAAAACACAGCATGAGCTATACCTGTTCAAAGTTCGCACTTTCGAAGGCTTCCTACAGCGCCACCATTTGGCTGATTGCTATAAAAAATAATAGCGCACTTCGCCACTGTAAACTGAACACATTGATGTTTTTATTTTCATTTTCTCACTAAGTATGTAGGAGTAGAAAGGAACCGAAGTTCCCGTCTACTGTCTGACTGACTGACTGATAGATAAACTAGAAAAATATTGTTCCTTCGAAACAATTGTGGGCTCGCTTCAAGCCAGAAAACAATGGCTATAAAAGCACAAAATGTCAAGATCGCAGGCAGTGCTCTCTTTGACGTTACTGACGTCAAAGTTTGTCCATTTTGTTCCAAAAATGTGTTGTGCAAAAGTTGACCCGCTGGTGGCGCTATAACAGGCCAATGTGAGAAGGTTGATATCTGTTCCTTGACCTATTGGGAATGTGCTTGCAAGATTTCACGCACATCCCAGGCTGTGTTCATGATTTGAGGTGTTTTTGGCTTTGGACACTTTATCGCTGCTTGTAGCTATATTTATTATTATTATTTTATAATTTTTTTGTGTGCACTTCATAGGCATGTTAGATAAAGGTCCTTAGATTGCGTGTAGAATGTTTCATGCAAATTGCAAAAAAAATCCTAGAATAAAAACGGGTTTAAGCGTTTTACAAACTGCTCAAAATTATATAGCGCCCCCCTTTGGCCATTTGGGGTAAGATTTGTTTCAGTGATATTTGAACTAACCCTCTACACTATTTTGTCATGAAAATGTGACTTTGCATGTATGTTTTAGAGGCAGAAGAATAATTTGCATAAAAATGCAATATTGTTTGAATTATTTAAAAAAGCATGTTTCAATGTTAAAGAAATCCGATCTGACAGATCTTTAGATATCGGTCCAAAGTTCACGTAAAAAAAGTTTTGTGCACGTGACGCGAAAATTCCAGAATAAAAGCGGGTTTACGCGTTTTACAAACTGCTCAAAATGGCGGAAAATTGAAGGGCGGAGCTTACTTAACAACGACACAGATGTCTTCCGCTTGAGTCAAAGCACGCGTGTAACAAGTTGCATGTCTTCAAACGAAACGAGTCATGACTTATGGCCGTTTGAAGTTTGCATTTTCAGACGCTTTGTATAGCGCCCCCCTTTGGCCGATTGGAATAAAATTGGTTTCAGTGATACTTTGACTAACCCTCCACATCTTTGCCAAATGCCATGAAAGTGTAGCTTTGCATGTATGATTTAGAGGCCGAAGAATAATTTGCATAAAACCGCAATATTGATTGAATCATTAAAAAATTATATTTCACTTTAAAAAAAATCTGGTTGATCAATCTGACCGTATTGGTCCAAAGTTCATGTGAAAAAAGTTTTGTGCACTTGACGCGAAAATCCCAGGAGGAGATAGATTTTTACTGTTTTTCATATAATTCCGAATTGTGGGAGACCTAAAGGTCAGAGGTCAAAAGTTAGAGGGTAAAAGTTGTTCGGCATGAGGAGACGCATAAGTGTATACAGGTTTCATGGCTGTATGTATAACACAGCATGAGCTATACCTGTTCAAAGATCGCACTTTCGAAGGCTTCCTACAGCGCCACCATTTGGCCGATTGCTATAAAAAATAATAGCGCACTTCGCCACTGTAAACTGAACACATTGATGTTTTTATTTTCATTTTCTCAATAAGTATGTAGGAGTAGAAAGGAACCGAAGTTCCCGTCTACTGTCTGACTGACTGATAGATAAATAATGACAATATCTAAAGTGTGCTCGCCTTATAGGCGAGCCCACAACTAGAAAAATATTGTTCCTTCGAAACAATTGTGGGCTCGCTTCAAGCCGGAAAACAATGGCTATAAAAGTACAAAATGTCAAGATCGCAGGCAGTGCTCTCTTTGACGTTACTGACGTCAAAGATTGGTCTATTTTGTTCGAAAAATGTGTTGTGCAAAAGTTGACCCGCTGGTGGCGCTATAACAGGCCAATGTAAGAAGGGTGGTATCTGTTCCTTGACCTATTGGGAATGTGCTTGCAAGATTTCACACCCATTGCAGGCTGTGTTCATGATTTGAGGTGTTTTTGGCTTTGGCCACTTTATCGCTGCTTGCAGCTATATTCATTATTATTTTTTATTTTTTTGTGTGTGTGCACTTCATAGGCATATTAGATAAAGGTCCTTAGATTGTGTGTAGAATGTTTCATGCAAATTGCAAAAAAAAAAATCCTAATGGGTTTAAGCGTTTCACAAACTGCTCAAAATGATATAGCGCCCCCCTTTGGCCAATTGGGGTAAGATTGGTTTTAGTGATATTTGGACTAACACTCTACATCTTTGCCAAATGCCATGAACATGTTACTTTGCATGTATGATTTAGAGGCAGAAGAATAATTTGCATAAAACTGCAATATTCATTGAATTTATTTAAAAAAGCATGTTTCAATTTTAAAGAAATCCGATCTGACAGATCTTTAGATATCGGTCCAAAGTTCACGTAAAAAAGAGTTTTGTGCACGTGGAGCGAAAATTCCAGAATAAAAGCGGGTTTACGCGTTTTACAAACTGCTCAAAATGGCGGAAAATCGAAGGGCGGAGCTTACTTAACAACGACACAGATGTCTTCCGCTCGAGTCAAAGCACGCGTATAACAAGTTGCATGTCTTCAAACGAAACGAGTCATGACTTATGCCCGTTTGAAGTTTGAATTTTCAAACGCTTCGTATAGCGCCCCCCTTTGGCCGATTGGAATAAAATTGGTTTCAGTGATACTTTGACTAACCCTCCACATCTTTGCCAAATGCCATGAACGTGTACCTTTGCATGTATGATTTAGAGGCCGAAGAATAATTTGCATAAAACCGCAATATTGATTAAATTATTAAAAAATTATATTTCACTTTAAAAAAAATCTGGTTGATCAATCTGACCGTATTGGTCCAAAGTTCATGTGAAAAAAGTTTTGTGCACTTGACGCGAAAATCCCAGGAGGAGATAGATTTTTACTGTTTTTCATATAATTCCGAATTGTGGGAGACCTAAAGGTCAGAGGTCAAAAGTTAGAGGGAAAAAGTTGTTCGGCATGAGGAGACGCATAAGTGTATACAGGTTTCATGGCTGTATGTATAACACAGCATGAGCTATACCTGTTCAAAGATCGCACTTTCGAAGGCTTCCTACAGCGCCACCATTTGGCCGATTGCTATAAAAAATAATAGCACACTTCGCCACTGTAAACTGAACACATTGATGTTTTTATTTTCATTTTCTCACTAAGTATGTAGGAGTAGAAAGGAACCGAAGATCCCGTCTACTGATTGCCTGATAGATAAATAAATAATGACAATATCTAAAGTGTGCTCGCCTTATAGGCGAGCCCACAATAATGACAATATCTAAAGTGTGCTCGCCTTATAGGCGAGCCCACAACTACATTTAGGCAGAACCAACAGTGCAGGACATAGACTTCAACATTTTGCCAAATTAACATTGATCAGTGCGTTACAAGAGACACTCAAGAGGAGAGTGTAGAATGGAAGGTAGGAAGGATGTAGAGTATTATGACAACGCAGACTTGATGATGATGGCTCCAAAAACAGCGGTTCGGTTGGTGTCGGGAGTGGCAAAATATTAACTGATATTTGAAAGGCAACACTCTGCAAATGTAACTATACGCTTTCACTCTCTCTAGTGCAGGGGTCTTCAACAGGGGGTCCGGGACCCCTAGGGGGTCCTCAGAGTTACTACAGGGGGTCCTCCAAATCTTTGTATGATAAAAGCATTTTTTCTCCTTCTTTATATTAACCATTTGAACCCTATAGTGTCCATATTCTGAGAACTTTAGCCAAAAATCTACAAGCTCACAACGCCTTGTGAGCTTGTAGATCAGCTATTTTCGGCAAAGATGTTTGGTGTAGAGGGGAAAAAGAGGGGAGTACAGAGTGAAATGTAAAGTTATGTATTGATGAATCAAGTGGTTAAATATAATAAATCTGAAAACACAAATTGACATGAATCCAAAATACACTGATTGTGCTGTCAAACAATGAAACTATATGGAATCTATGAAAAGGTTGTGGGGGGTCCCTGCTTCATATCTCTCTCTCTCAACTAAGGGGTCCTCGGCCTGAAAACGTTGAAGACCCCTGCTCTAGTGGAGCATCACCTTTAGAAAAGGGGAGGAATCGTCCCTCGTTGTTAGCTGCATGCATACAAATGTATAGAAAGCCAGTGTGTCCTGCGGAATCGTGAAAACGCGAAAATTGACACTCGGGATTAAACAGTGTACACTGTCCTGTATATATTGCTCTCTGATGTTTATGCCTGCAGCGGTTTACCTTGGCCAGGACAGGACTTTCCACGTCAAGGTTAGCATGCACGCTATAGCTTGTACACCGCTGGCTGGCTTCCATGCGCGTACGTGCGCGTGTCATATATGCTGTGGATTAGAGTAAGAGGGGCCACTTAATGTGTTGACGCCCAGAGCGCAGGCTGTATGGCTCCAGTAAGTGGCTAATGTACAGTCACAGTCGGTCCACACGTGGTGTGCTGTAGCCACGGGGCCGAGGAGAGCAGCTCAACATAGCGGCCATGCTAAATGCACACTGACCCAGAAACTTACCGCCTGACCCCTTTAGCTTCTGCTCACATATAGTCCCCTCTTTCTCTTTCCTTTCTTTCTTGGCCTGGCCCTCACATTAGGCCTGGTTTAGACCTCGTCATATGGCACTGATGCACACCGAAAATAGCAGCGTCTGCAGGCTCTGTGAGTTTGTAGATCTGTAAATTATGGTAAGCATGACTGACCCCACACAATTGATGTTATCCCTATTCATCTGTGTGCGTGTCCCCCTCCCACGTTGCCTTTTTTATGTGCCTCTGATCTATGCCTATACAGTAGATTCAAGATGGTAGCGAAGTAGAAGGATGTCAGGACCTTCTGTGAGACTTTGCATTTCTACGTTTCGTGTGAGGTAGTCCAGGTACAGCCCAGCCTTTCTCCCTCGCCATGATGTCTGTGTGCATTGTCCATGACTGTGCACACAGACGCCGTGCATACTTGAAATCCTTCCACTAGGGCAGTGGTTCTCAACCTTTTCTGCACGGTTCAGGGCCGACTTGAAACTCTCGAAAGCATTCGCGGCCCACCCATCTGTGGCAATGGGGGGGGGCACGGTGGCGCCCCCATCCTGGGGGCATGCATGCAAATCAAAATTGTTAAAATCACTAAAATGATAGAAAGTAAGTAAATGAAAACATTTTAAAACTCATCTTTTCTTTTCTCTAATGACTAATCTAAAATATGAACCCTTGTTGTAAAGTTGTCCTTTAAAATATAATGGGTACTTTCACTTTTGGAGTATATTTTGATGCCAATACTTTTGTACTTTTTACTCAAGTACATTTTAATTCTGGACTTTTACTTTTAAGGGTGCCCTCAGACCAAAATACCTATGAGAGTGGAATCCGCGTTCCGCCAATGCATTTCAATGAGAAGGGGGCGGTTTCATGTCAGTGGAGGATATCTGCGCTCCTCGCAGACCTTGCGTTTATGCAGGAGCAAAGAAATTCTCCACGCAGATTCTGGTTTCCCCCTCTGTCCAATCGGGTGAGTCGAAGGCGTAACATTCTGAGAATCAGGAAGGGACTGGGAGATGTTTTGTTTTGAAGAGTCTCATGCACCCAAACTCTCCTCTTTTTACCTTGTTGCATCTCCCCTTCCAATAAAGCAAGGGCGAGTACCCTTCGCCTGCCCATTATAGAGTTGACACGTAAAAGATGATAAAAAAGCCTATTAAATTGATAACCTCGCAAGTCGCAATGTAACGTACCAATGCAGACAAAGGATCGCTACGCTAGTCTACCATAGAGAGTTATATGTAGTCTACAGGCTACAGGGAGGGAGGGCGGTGCGGAAAGTGAGTGACAGGCGCGTCACTGGCTTTGGGACGGAATATGCTCTCTGCGTTTTTAGCCAGCTGCGCACCGGAAGAGTTTATCCACTGCCGACCATATTTAGGTGTGAGGGCACCCTAACAGAGTATTTCGACACAGCTGTATTGATACTTTTATTTAAGTAAAACATTTAGTACCTTTACCACCACAGCCTGTACCCCGGATTTGGGACTCTATCTCTATTTACGGTCTGTGTTTTTGCTTCGTCGTCTTGCTCAGTTGCTCCCCCTGCATCCTTGACACATTTTACTGTCACTGGCACACACTCGCGCACGGACGGGCACACACACACATGCACAAGCACAGACACAAACCCCTCTGTCTCTGTGTCTCTGTGGCTCCTGATCAGCTGACCAGGCTGTTATGACTTATATAAGCTGTGTTAGTGTTCCTCCCTGACCCCTCACTGTGTTGACAGTCAGTGCTGTGAGAATGCTTCCCACAGTCATGTTCAATCACGGTCAAGACAGAAATGTGTGCGCGTGCGTGTGTGGACTGCAGGAAAATGTGCTGCAAACATTTCTACTCAACTCAAGTAGATGCACTGTTACTTACACCGTTTTAGTTTCCAGAACCCCGGTTTGATGTGAATTAGGTCACAGATCCAGTCTTTATCTCTGGGATCCCGATCTATCACTGTATACAGATATACAGACAGGCAGCCCAAAATCCAGCCAATCCATCCTAAATGTGATTTTTGAGCGGTGGTCACAACGCTCCTATACGTGGCCGTGTGTGTGGGTCTGTCTGTCTGTCTGTCTCCGTGTCTGTCTGTCTGTCTGTAGCCTGCAGTAACCTTTTCTGACCACACATGTTAAGGGAGGGGCGCTGTTGCACACACACACACACACACACACACACACACACACACACACACACACACACACACACACACACACACACACACACCACCGCTCAGTTCACACGAGTGTGATTTTTTTTCAATACAGATTGGAGTCGGATCGGTTGAATGCAGTCTGAACAAGGCTAAGGATACTGATTCAAATGGGATTATAACACAAATCTGTTTCCATGTGTTTCTTCTTTTTTTAATCTCAGATTTGGGCTGGATTTGGGCTACAGAAAAGGGAAAATCTTTCGAACGACCATCATTTCGACCGAAGGGTTAGCGACTCACTCCACGGAGGTTAGGGACGGGTGAGGATTAGAGTCGGGTGTCGAAAACATGACATGTAGTAACAGCGACACGCTCCCAAAAATCCTTAGTGTTTAACTCTCACAGTTACTGACACAGAAAAGGTCCATTTGGTTCCTAACTATCAATCATTTAGCTGGATTCCGTGGAACCCCCTTAAGGAGCCATGTGTGTCTCCGGACCCGAAGTTTAGAAGCTGTGTCTGTAAACACTGTGCATTACTTTAAACCCCTATTTACTTAACCGGGGTCCCCCAGGGCTCTACGCTAGGTCCGCTAGTATTCCCCCTCTTCACCCAAATCTCTTCAAACGTTAATTTCCAGACCAGCGTTAGACCAATTTTAGACGTGTGCTCAGTGGGAAGGTACAGCAAAGTTACTTGTGTAAAATTATTCTCCTTCCCTGTTGTGCTCCGTGCTACGAGAGGCCACAGTGTCACAGACTCTATATAGAGATGTATACTAGAGATATAGCATACTAGAGATGCTCCGATTGCGATTTTTGGGGCCGTTACCGTTCACCGATCAACTGGAATCAGTATCTGCCGATACCGATATTCCCGATCACAGCGTCAAATCCACAAATTCTTCTATTTATTGTGTTACTGTAGCAGCATTTATATATTTAATGATTCTGCTTACAAAGCCTTGACATTGTATATTAAGTATAAACATTAGGAGATTGCAGGCTGAGGTCCTTTAGTATCCAATTCAACTTGTAGGAGTTGAAGCTGAGGTTACATTCAGTCCCTCAGATAAATATTGTGAAAATAGCCGATCTAGCTTGTAGATTGGCAAAGCCGATTCCCATCAAAGCCGATAGAGCCATTATCGGCCGATCGCGATCACTCACCGATCAATCGGCACATCTCTATATAAAATAGCATCTATTATAACTGCTATTTTCACTATCTTAAACAACCTTTTTTTTTATCATAATAAAACAGAAAGCTTTTGGACGTATGGGGTTTCCATCCGACAGCGACGATCATCCCAGTGTACGCGTGCACGCATGCAATGTATGTGTGTGTGTAGCTTAAATGTCAGAGCCCCCTCCCGCGCGCTGCGGGAGATATTATGCAACCGTGTCCCTGCCACACTGCTCTCTCAGCGTCAACATGCGCCTGCCCTCCTTGCTCCAGTTTTGAGGATGATGACAGCGCCTTGTTTTGTTTTGTTTATCTCCCTTTCCTCTCTTGTGGCGTGTGTTTGTTTGTGCGTGTTTGTTTGAGTGTGTGTGTGTGAGAGAGAGAGAGGGGGTTGGGGGTTGCATTAACGAGCAGATTTTTTGACCTGGCATGCCCTGCTGGTTAGAGTTACTTTGGGAGCAGTGGTGCTTAATGGCCGGGAGAAGCCTGCATTCAGTGCTCGAGTGTGGTTTTGTTCTCTTGTGTGTACAATTTAACATTTTTAGGCGTTTAGCAGGCATGCTTATGCAGAGCGAATTACGAGCTTGAAACCAGAGTAAGCATGAAGCCCTATAGTCAACAAACGGCAGAGTAAATAGGGAACATAAGTGGAGTGCAGAGAGAACAATGTACTGTGTAGTGCTCCAAAGAAACTGGGACACCCGGGGGTAAACATGGAACCTAGCATCTGTCTAAAACAACATGCTCTCTAAATTACAGCCACCAGACCGCCATTATCCCAATTTCAAGCTGGGTGTCCCAGCTCCCGGGTCCCGACACATACAGTAGAGGTAAAACACTGCAGTGTCCCAGTTTTGAACATTCACTGCCAAACTGGCCCGGGTTTTCACCACAATTTAACCTGTTAGGACCTGAGGCCGATTGTACAAATGCCGTCTAAATCAGTAGTTCTTAGATTTTTCAAAAAGTGAAGCACCCTGAGCTATCTGCTATTTTCGAATAGCCAATGTGCTAAAATCTAAAATGACACAAATGCTTCCCCGGTTTTAACTCACTTAGCGCCGAGCGACTTTCGGGGCGACTAACTAATGATGGCGTTTAGTGCCGAGCGACTCGGAGCGACTTTTATATAAAAGCATTGTTTAAGCTTTTAATTTGGGTTGATAGACGGAGCGGAACGGTTAGCTTACCTTCGACTAGCATACAGATGAAAACCGTGAAAAAAAAGGATACGATTATGACGTCACCTTTAAGCCATAGCTTCCTGTTTACGTAGGCCTCTGTTAGCCGCTAGGCTCAATGCAAACCATCTGACCCTCACGTAGCTTCACTAGGTCGGATTTTGATTCGGAAACTTTCTGTGTGGCATCTATATACGTTCCGATGCCCATACCAATGGTGGTTTGAGACGAACAAGCACGAATTGAGCAGTATTGAGCTCAAATGGCGGCCCGCGGCCTGTCCATTGAATGTCAATGGAGAGCATGTCATTGTACCATCCTGTTATGTCCTGAACCTCGTTTTTTATTCTGACTTAACATGGGACCATGGAAAGTCTATGGGCTATGGCTCACTCTAGTGGTCATCTTGTGGCATTCGCAGGCACGTGTACCTGGTTATGTAATGTGATTTTGGGGATTCAATATAGCTATTTCCTGGCGTTATAAGCGCAGATTCATATTGAAATCTGGCTCGCTCGGCGCTAAGTGAGTTGGGTTCAAATAAGGCTGATACTAATATTATATATTGTTTTCAGTACTCACAGACATTTAACATCCTCTGTCCCATTCACTGTTGCCTAAACACAATCCTTGGTGATGAAAGCTACTGTCACTAGGTGCGCTCGGTGCTAAAGTACGCTAATTGACCCCCCCGTCCTTGTGAAAACACTGTCGCTTGTGTTGCGCGTGTTCATAACAAGTGCACATGCATGAATTTGCAGTAAAGTTAATGACATACGCAAGTGTCCCTATTCTGTGTCACCACATTGGGTGTAAATAGCAAGTCTGCAAAACCACAGCGTGGCGCTGCGATGACTTTGACACTGTCACTTTCTTTCGCATTGCACTGATTGAAATGGACACTTTTCTGATTGGCATTGCTCTGACTGTAATGGACACTTTATTTGTTGACCTTGTTGACCATGTAACCTTTTGTTTGTTTTTCTGCATAGTGTAGGACAGTTGTGTAGGTAGCCTATATAGCATTTTGTTCTGTTTTGACGGCGCTTCTTCTTGTCTTTTCTTACCTTGTAATGCTGTTGTCTTTCCTTACTCTTTACCTCTTCACCTGTAACTCTGTAACTCTTACCTGCTGTGCTGCCTCTGGGCGACTGATTTCCCACCACGGGATCAATAAAGTAATCTATCTATCTATATATCTTTGTAAATCGTCTATTTCCCGCGAAGCGATGTGGTGTAGGAGGACAAAAAGGAGCGGACCCACACCACAGTCAACTAAATATAGTGGTTATGGATCCCAGTCTGGGGGGGGGGGGGGGGGGGTGGGGCTGAAATATGCTCACCCTAATCTAAATAACATTCTTAGCATGTGTGGTCAAGCCCAACTGATCTAAATAACAAAAACATGCAGCCAATGCAGTTGGAATGAACAAGCTGGAACCGGGCGAGATGATGCTCATTTCTGCACGTCAGGATGAATGTCTAAATTTAACTGTCCCTGTCCTGTCCTGACATGTCATATCGCTGCCTTCAGGCAGAAACCTTGTATCTCCGTATTTCAACGTTTTATGGTTTTTGGGAGGGTAAATGAATAATGAATGTCCTACTTCATTATGCAGGAGTGTCACACACAAGTTGCCAAAACTAGAAGATCTACAATGACGCGTCGCGATGCATTGTGAGCTTGTAGAATGTTTAAAATGTTTTTAAAATAATAATACATTTTTTAAAGTTTTGGGCCTGGCCGTGGTGCAGCGGTCCAACCACTGTCCTAAGCCAGTGGTGTCCTAGGCCAGTGGTTCTCAACCTGTGGGTCGGGACCCCTGGATCCCCAAATGATTTTGGGGGGTCCCCAGATGATTGGCTTAATGTGCAAGATTGTTTTCTCACTCAACAGTAAACAAACCAACATAAAGTTTAATGCCAAATTCTCAAATATTGGAGACAGAAATTGTGAAAATAGCCAATCTACATCACAATAGAACCGTGGTATACAAAATATAATGCCTCAACTCTTAGTGATCGTCAGGGTAGGGGGGGTCCCCAGTTCAAATATGATTATTTTGGGGGTTGCGGACTGAAAAGGTTGAGAACCACTGTCCTAGGCACACAAGCTGCCCAACAGCGTGTTGCGGGTTCGACCCCCGTTCCTGACGAAGTTTATACTGCACCTCTCTCCCCATCTCTAAACTCCACTTTCAACTGCAAATATTAGCAGAAAAGTCCCCAAAAATATGTTTGGACATATGAGGTTTTCAACCCGACGACAGTGATGATATCCTTGTCGCAACACGCCCAGGTCAGAGATGGTATAGTGTTTTGATGTCCTAAGCTGTAGTTCTCCCTCTCTCTCTCTCTCTCTCTCTCTCTCTCTCTCTCTCTCTCTCTCTCTCTCTCTCTCTCTCTCTCTCTCTCTCCCTCTCTCTCCCTGTCTCTCTCCCTGAGTGTGTTTATAGCAATGTAAGCCAATGCCCTGGTTGTTGGGTTCCCGTGCACCGAGTTCACCTCTCCTCTCCCTTAGTGAGTCATCCCAGGATAATCAGGCCCAGAGCTTTACAAGGATAACTCAGCCCGACAGCGCAGACACTCTGAAGTTTGCACTTCCCTTTAAACACGAATAGACAAGATATAAGAAGGCATCATTGAACCCTGGGAAGGGATGGGAGAGAGGGAGGGAGGGAGGGCGAGGGAGGTATACAGAGAGAGGGGGATGAAAGAGAGAGAGAGAGAGAGAGCAGGTGAGGTTGTGTGGTACATGTGTCATGTACACCAGATTGAAGTTTTTCCCTCTTAGCCCTTACCACTCTTGTATACACATGCTCATGTGTGTTGTTGTTATTCTCTGTGTGTGTGTGTGTGTGTGTGTGTGTGTGTGTGTGTGTGTGTGTGTGTGTGTGTGTGTGTGTGTGTGTGTGTGTGTGTGTGTGTGTGTGTGTGTGTGTGTGTGTGTGTGTGTGTGTGTGTGTGTGTGTGCGCACACTCCCGCTGGTTTTGCTAGGTCACTGGGTGCAGTGAGTTGGCACATCAGGGTTTTCCCCAGGTTAGTGCCAGGGCCAGTGCCCAGGATAATTATGGTATTATTGTGTGTATATGCATGCGTGCACGTCCGTGTGTGTGTGTGTGTGTGCCCGTGCCCGTGTGTTTATTTTACCAGAACATTTCTCCTCTTCCCCTCACATTCCCGGCTCTGCACCATGTTGGAGCCAGTGGTGCCATCTGTCCGCTGTGTGTGTGTGTGTGTGTGTACATGTGTGTGTGTGTGTGTGTTTGGACTTTGAGCTTTAGAGAGAGAGAGAATATTATGCAAATTATAGAGTGTAAGGGGTGGGGGGTGGCATTGAGTGAGAAGAGCGGAAGGGTGGAGGAGAGAGAGAGACAAACGGAATGGAAATGATCGTGTGTGTGTGTGTGTGTGTGTGTGTGTGTGTGTGTGTGTGTGTGTGTGTGCGTGTGCGTGTGCGTGTGTGTGTGTGTGTGAGTGAGAGAGAGTGAGCGTGTGCCCGAGAGCTGCAAAGTCAGCCATTAATTTGACCCCTTCCTGGCAGATGAGTGTGTTGTGGTTTGATGCCGTGTGTGTGTGTGTGTGTGTGTGTGTGTGTGTGTGTGTGTGCGTGTGTGCGTGCGTGTGCATGTGTGTGTGTGTGTGTGAGAACTGGAAAGTGACCAGTGCCGTACCAACAGTTCTTTACTGGAAGCACATTGAAACTGTAGTTTTCCAAATGCCATGCATGGGCTCTGTGTGCCAACACTGGGCCCTGGCACAACTGGGCTAACGGGGCTTATGAACCGCCAACGCAAACCCTGCGGATGTTGCTGTGCCACCACCACCACCCTGCCGGTGGCAAACTGCGGTCACAGACAAACCCATGACTTCTTTACTGTAAAGAAGCTCTCATCATCTGCCACCACATCCGTTTTAACGGCAGCAGCGTGACCGAGTGATAAGGCTGCTGTTAGGCTGTGGGAAGGAGAGGTTAGCCAGATTACGGGTCTCGACATGACTTGTCGAGTCATACGCGAGAGTATACGCATGGGTCCAGGCAGGGGTGTCGCACCAAATTCTGGGCCCTGGGTGCTTTAGCTGTTGAAAAACAGCAGATCTACAAGCTCGCAGCGCGGCACCGAGTGCCGCGCTGCGAGCTTGTAGATCTGCTATTTTTGAAAAATCGTGTAAACTTGTGCAAGTCTTTTGAATATTTCAAATCCTTCTAAGGTGTTTTGGAAAAACCTATGTTTCTATGTCAGTGGTGCTCAAACCTTTTCATGTGAAGGGACCCCCAAAATGATATGTATTTGGCCTCGGACCCCCATCTCAAAATATCCAGTTCCAGGGACCCCCCAGAAGCAAAATTTGATGTTCGCTTAAAAAATACATCTATTCAAAGATTTGCACACATTTTTGACTTTTCAAAAATAGCAGATATACAAGCTCGCAGCGCGGCACTCGGCGCCGCGCTGTGAGCTTGTAGATCTGCTATTTTTTCAATAGCTAAAGTATGAAATAATTCCAGGCCCCTCCACCTTGGGCCCTAGTAACTCAGTCCCACCCCCCCCCCCCCCCCCACACACTTTGTGACGCCCCTGCAACATGGGTCCACTGGTACACTCTCTTCTGAGTTAAATTAACACGTTTTATGGTGTATTTGCTGTGCGGGGGTAGGGTCGCGGGGAGGGTGGTTAATAAGTACGGGTTGTGACTGACTGGAATGCATGCAAGTTGGGTTTTCCCCCGAAAGATGGACTGACTTTCAGGAAAGCAGGGCTCAGTGATTTTGACGGTAAACACGTTCAGACCACATGTCAACAACAACACTGCGGGGAATCTACCTTCCTGCTTCTGCCCGCGAGGCGCCATTTTGGAGAGAGCAAAACTCCAAGTAAATAGACAGGAAAAGGCCAAATGCTGCTTTGTATCAAATAAGAGCGTTAATTATGAAGATAAGGAGATGTGATTGAGGCTACCGGGAATCAAATCACAAGTACCAGTGATTTTGAGTGTGTAATGTGTGTGTGTGTGTGTGTGTGTGTGTGTGTGTGTGTGTGTGTGTGTGTGTGTGTGTGTGTGTGTGTGTGTGTGTGTGTGTGTGTGTGTGTGTGTGTGTGTGTGTCTGTGTGTGTCTGTGTGTGTCTGTGTGTGTGTCCGTCTGTGAAAGGCTGTGACTGTCTGACTTCAGACAGAAACAGTCTTTGTTGCAGGGATGCCCATGCACCGCAAGCCTTAAATATCACTACAGGCAGATTATGAGAAAAATGGCAAATGCGGTTTGTCTAATGACGTTACATAGTTGTTGCCATCGTGCACAGTGAGAGAGAGAGGGTAAGAGCATTGTGGTGACAACAAGCTTTAGCGTTTGGGACGTCGTCGAGTCTGCGAGGAGGACGTCGTTAAATGCGATTTGAAACTCCAGAGATTGTTGTTGGCCTTGCCCTGCGGTTCAAAGATGTTAGCCGGGACTGCTGACCTCCGACCCCCTCTCTCTCTCTCTCTCTCTCCCCGTCTCCCGTGGCAGGCTGTGCTCCACTTAGACCTTGCATGCCCCCTCGCTCGCAAATTATTAATTCTTTGGACGGTAATAGAGATGTTTATTATGAACGCTCTGGTGAACCCTCCGCATTGGCCGTGTCTGTGGCAGCTGAGTTGCTCTTTCTCTCCATCCCCCCTCTCCCTCTCTCTCTCTCTCTCTCTCTCTCTCTCCCTCTCTCCCTCTCATACTCGCTCTCTCTCTCTCTCTCCCTCGTCTAGGAGGACCAGTGGTGGACAAAGTATACTTGAGAACATACTCAAGTATTCAAAAGTACATTTTCAGAGAAAATAGCAGATATACGAGCTCACAACGTGTCCCGCTGCGATGCGGGCCCTCACACCTACGTCACGCCGCCGGTCCGACCGATATGTCCGAGTCATAGTGCCGGGGGCTTTGTCAGAGACTACCCATTGTACCCATCTGTCTGTGCCTCGTTTGTGCCCATATATGAAGATCTCTGTATCTGTCAGCCCTTGTCCCTTTTATGCACACATTTATTTACAAAGTTACAAAGTTCTTCTCTGTAACTTTGTAAATAACTGTATACTGCTGTGCTGCAACTGGACAACTGAATTTCCCCCTTGGGATAATAAAGGTATCTATCTATCTACACATATACTGAGATCCCTGATGTCATCAGTATATGCCCATATATTGGCATGCCCATATTAGTTGTATCGGCGATTCGGGATACCCGCATAACCAAACGACCTGGCGGCAGGCACTGCACTCCCTTGAGTGAAGTCGGTTGGTCCCATATACTGTATGCATATGACCATATATTGGCATAGTGGTCGAACCTTGCACAACCGGGTGTCCATTATACTGTATATGCTATAAGGGTGTTCGCCCTATAAGGGTTAGGCGCCCTCTCAGGCCCCTAACACTCTCAGTTTATTAGCCAATTTTCATTTAGGATTCCTAATGTATACATTGTTTTTAGTTGGGGTCCCAAAAGTCTCTTCCTAGAAATGTAGTGGAGTCAAAAGCACAATATTTGTATTTTAGAGTGAACAGTGTGTGATGAGTGTAAGTCATCAGCTTGCAAAAATGTTAGAAATAAAATACAATAAAAACTAATACTCCAACACTCAAGTACAGTACTACTTAGTGTCTGTCCACTGCTCAGGACAGTGTCACTGTCTTTCCTCAGGGAAGAAGCCCAGTCTACTGGAGCTGTGTGCACAACCCTGATGGTGAGCTGAGTGCAGCCAATGATTAGTGGCGCTAAAGTGCGCAACAAGACGTTGGTGGGGAGCCATTTGTGCGCGCACGCGCCTGCGTTTGCGCGCGCACCGCACACACACACTTTTATCCTGCCTCCCTGACCAATCTTCTCACCGTCCCACAGGAGACCCCCCCCCCCCCCCCCGCCTCTCCCCCTCTGTTTCGTCTGGCCCTGCTCTCTGTCAGTATGAGGTGAGGACATTCACACCATGGCGGCTACACCTCTGCTCCCGCCAAGCCCTTAATGGACAACTCCTGTCGTCCCGTCTCGCACTCCTTCGCTTGCTGTCCCCCGGCCGTCTCGTCCTGGCGACACCTTCCTCCCCCCCCCCCCCCCCCCCCCCCCCCCGCGGCGGCTGACGAGCGGTTGTCGTCACCCTTCCCGCGAAGGCCAAAAAAAGACGAGGCGTAGGTGGTTCGCGACGTACGTAACCGACACGCAAAGTGCTAGCCTTGCGCGACAGGGACCTTCTAATGTGCGAGACGCGCAAGTTTAAATGAACCGCTTTCTCTCTCCCTCTCTATCCACAAGGCCCCCGACGCTCTCATCTCCCAGTTGTTTCCCTCTGATTCAACACACCAATTAAAGGAGTTAGCCTTGCGAGGAGAGTTTAAAAGTGACAGTGCTTCAACACGCGGCTCGCCAGACAATAGCTATAGTATAGCGTCTGCCTTTGTTGCAGAGGCGAGACAATGGAGAGAGAAAGAGACAGAGAGAGCGAGGGACAGAGACAGCGCCGGGAAGTTTGTCTGATATCAACAGAGAAGACGAATCCAGTCATATCTGATGCAGACGTGAGGACTCTCAACTCGGAGACGTCGCTTTTGTGCGTCTCAAATGCGCGCAAATCTGTTTCGGCGCGCGTGCGCGTTTCCCCGCCGCTCTAATAACTGATTCCGATCGCCCGCCCCGCATTGTGTTATGGCTGCCTCTCAAGACCCGACGCGGGAAAAGATAAAATATGGTGGCAGAGAGGAGTCCTAATTAATGGTGATGAATATGCAGATTGGGAGGAATGCTCAGGATAGAGGCCTCTGTTCGCGGCACTGTTTAGACGGCGGCGCTCGGGGACAAAGACGCGGAGCTGATAATGCAGTCAGACAGTCCATCATCCAAGCTCACTTCTCAGCCTTGATTGGTGTGTGTGTGTGTGTGTGTGCACGCTTGGGATGGGACGATACGAGATGTTATCGTTTATTGTGATAAAAAAACACTCACGATGATCGTAATCGTGGAGATTTAATTTATCGTGATATCGTCCTCCGTCACACACTGGGATAAATTCACCTTTTATTTGCCGAGCTGCATATCCGGTACCACTTAAACCCTCTATAATTGGTAAAAGGTACTTATAATATACGGAACGTACTTGATACAGTCTTTTTTTCACTCTCTATCAAATATAAATATATATCAAAATAGCCGATCTCCAAGCGCGTTGCGACGCATTGTGAGCTTGTAGATCTGCTATTTTTTGGCAAATGTTCCGCCCCAGGATAATGGATTTTGATTATCGCGATAATATCGTAAATCGCAATTTCTTTTGTCACAATAATCGTGATATGACATTTTCATATCGTCCCACCCCTATTGTGTGTGTGTGTCTATAAGACATACGGTATGTGTGTTGACATATTATTCTATTTGTCGGTCCATCTGCTGGAGCTGTTCTGTATTCTAGCTCGGCGGTTCTCAAAGTGGGGCCCAGGGACCCTCTGGAGGAACCCTGGGGGTCCCTTCCAAATGGACCCCTTTACAGGTCTGTAACTCTGAGAGCGTCTAAACTGTTCCATGGGGGTCCTCGAAATGAGAAGCGTTTGAGGACAGCGTGTAAATATAGGTGGTTTCTTGGGACAGAGGTTATGTCGGGGTCTTTGTTTGAAGTGTGTGTGTGTGTGTGTGTGTGTGTGTGTGTGTGTGTGTGCAGGGGTGTCACACCTAATTCTGGGCCCTGGGTAAAGGATTCACTCACATTTTGTGCTTTAACTATTGAAAAATAGCAGATATACAAGCTCACAGCGCGGCACCGAGTGCGGCGCTGCGAGCTTGTAGATCTGCTATTTTTGAAAATCATGAAAATGTTTGCGGAGTCTGAATATCTCAAATCCCTCTAAGGTTTTTTGAAAAACCTATGTTTCTATGTCAGTGGTGCTCAAATATTTTCATGTGAAGGACCCCCAAAATGATATGTATTTGGCCTTGGACCCTCATCTCAAAATATTTAGTTCCAGGGACCCCCAGAAGCAAAATTTGAGTTATAAATGTTCGCTTAAAAGAATACATATATTCAAAGTTTTGTGCAAATGTTCATGACTTTTCAAAAATAGCTTGTATATATGCTATTTTTCAATAGCTAAAGTATAAAATAATTAAGGCCCCTCCACCTTGGGCCCTTGTAACTCAGTCCCACTTTCCCCCTCCTTGTGACGCCCCTGTGTGTGTGTGTGTGTGTGTGTGTGTGTGTGTGTGTGTGTGTGTGTGTGTGTGTGTGTGTGTGTGTGTGTGTGTGTGTGTGTGTGTGTGTGTGTGTGTGTGTGTGTGTGTGTGTGTGTGTGTGTGTGTGTGTGTGTGTGTGTGTGTGTGTGTGTGTGTGTGTGTGCAGATTTCCCAAGCCACATGAGTCCCCTATTTGTGGCTGAGCGGTGGCTTGCTGTGTGTACGTGTGTGTTGCTGTGTGTACGTGTGTGTTGCTGTGTGTACGTGTGTGTTGCTGTGTGTACGTGTGTGGGATGTGAGAGCAGGTTGTGTGTGGAGACATGAATAGCATGGAGGCAGCGCACCGTGGCCCAGGATGCTCTTTAACTGGGACCACTAGAGAGGCAGTGGAAAGTACCTGGGGTGAGGTAAACACTGAGAAAATAAACTCTGACTTCACCAAAGGCCCCCCGGATGACCTCTACCGCAGCAACCATCTCCTCCTCTCTCTCTCTCTCTCTCTCTCTCTCTCTCTCTCTCTCTCTCTGTGTCTCTCTCTCTGCGTCCCGTTGCTTTCCCGTCTTGACGTCCCACACTTGATGCCAGCGTTGGCACACTGTCAAGCGGAGCAAACATCGTTAGGTGTGTGGTTGGTGTGTGTGTGTGTGTGTGTGTGAGCAGTTGTGAGTATACGCGCGCGCACGAGATTAAGTGTGTGTGTGTGTCTGTGTGTGTGTGTGTGTGTGTGTGTGTGTGTGTGTGTGTGTGCGTGCGTGCGTGCGTGCGTGCGTGCGTGCGTGCGTGTTTTCATTGGTGGAAAAAGTACTCACGATCTTTACTTAAGTAAAAGTATCAATACTGCAATGTAGAAATACCCCGTTACAAGTAAAAGTCCAGAATTCAAAATGTACTTGAGTAAAAGTACAACAGTATTGGTATCAAAATGTACTTAAAGTACCAAAAGTAGACTTTGAAACAGAGTTTATGATATCTGGCAGTGCACCTGGGAGAACCAGGTGCTCCGCAAAGACAGCATGGAACAACGGGGGGGATGGGAAAGAAGGAATAAAAAACCCCAAAAAATATGGGCAAATGTGAGAAATACTGTAATTTTTTGTATTGTCATTTATATTGTGCTAATTAAAACAAATATTTTCAAAAAGTAAAAGTACATTTTTTTTTGAAAATAGCAGATCTACAAGCTCACAACTTGTAGCTTGTAGATCGGCTATTTTCAAATAGACATGGTATAAAATAGGGCTAAAGTGATTTATGTATGTTTTTTAATATTATAATTTATATCTATTTATAATTTATTATCTATTTTATATCAAAGTAACTAGTAACTAAAGTGTTCAAATAAATGTAGTGGAGTAAAAGTACAATATTTGGACCGGAGATGTATAGTGGAGTAGAAGTCGAAGTAATGGAAACTGGAAATAATCAATTAAAGTACAAATAACTCGAAATTGTACTTAAGTGCAGTACTTAGTTACCTTACACCACTGTGTGTGTGTGTGTGTGTGTGTGTGTGTGTGTGTGTGTGTGTGTGTGTGTGTGTGTGTGTGTGTGTGTGTGTGTGTGTGTGTGTGTGTGTGTGTGTGTGTGTGTGTGTGTGTGTGTGTGTGCGAGTGAGCGTGCGTGCGTGCGTATTTTCTTTTCTCTCTTTGTTTTGGGTAGAGTGAGAGAGCATGCCCACGTGAGCCCGTTGAGAGTGCAGTGAAGGGTGAGTCATGCTGGTGTCTGGTTAGCCCAGCTCGCTCTGATCCAGCTGGCCGGTGGATGCACCGCCCCGGCCTCACAGAGACACACACAACAGTTGGTCAGCTGGTGTGGGCTGAGAGATAACACACACACACACTGCCTGGGTGTGAACTGTCACGATGAGGGGGAGGGGGGAGGGGGGAGAGAGGAAGAATGATTGAGCCCGACCGCTTGGCGTTTGAGGTTAATAAATGACTCTTTCAGGGTCATCGGAGTAATTGTTAATTGAACAAGTGAACGCTATAGAGCGTCGCAGCGGAAGTGGTTTACTGGTGCCACTTAATATTCCTCATTCATTTTCGCCATAGACTTTTACAAAAATATTTATAACAATTATGTTAAGCCTCGAACCAAGCCATCCAGGATGGCAGTGAATCATGGCCATACAACCTTTGATCCTATGTGAAAACATATTTTAATATAACATTATTTGATATACCGTATTTTCCGGACTATAAGGCGCACTTAAAAGCCTTTAATTTTCTCAAAAAACTACAGTGCGCCTTATAGTCCAGTGCGCCTTATATATGGATCAGTTATTGACATTGACATTCCCTTTAGCACAGCTCCATCTGTTGGATGCATAACGCAACGGTAGCGTCTATTATGTGCGCCTTATAGTCAGGTGCGCCTTATATATGAAAACAGTTTGAAAATAGACCATTCATTGACAGTGCGCCTTATAGTCAGGTGCGCCTTATAGTCCAGAAAATACTGTACTACATTGAATAACTACCCTTTGTTTAGCGATTTTCAAAATGTTCTTTTCATAGAAACAAAGGTTGTATGGTCATGATTCACTGCCATCCTGGAATTGGTTCTAGGCTTAACATAATTGTTATAAATATTTTTGTAAAAGTCTATGGTGAAAATGAATGGGGAATATTAAGTGGCACCAGGAAACCACTTCCGCTGCGATGCTCTATACAGAGTCAGAGTAGGGCTGGGCAATTAAACTGTATATCTCTGCTGTCGGGCCGAAACCTCCTAATTCCAAAATGTTCATTTTCGGGGAAATGTGGGCTCAAGTGCAGTTAGGAGGTTTTGACCGAAGGGCTTTTTTACTACTTTTCATTGGTTCAATATTATTTCAAGCAACACACAGACGTAAAGGGTGTTCAATAGCACATATTTATGAAAAAAGAGAGAGGGCCAATCGGGTGGAGTTAGCTAGTTTGGCAGAAAGTGTGGAGTTAGGAGGTTTTGTCCCAAGCACTTTTTGCTACTTTCCATTGGTTCAATATTATTTTAACCAACACCCAGATGTAAAGGGTGTTCAATAGCCCTGATTTATGCCCCAAAAAATGGAGTTAAGAGTTTTTGGCCAGACAGAGACGATATGCAAATGTATTTTATAGTTTTTATTTTCTTTCACTATACAATAGGATTGACATCGACAGATTTGAATAGACCCTTTATAATCAACTAAATCAATTAGTCTGACTAATCCCTGCTTTAGCCGTAGTCTGCAACCTATATTATACTTGGTTGTGCAATGGTGGCGTACAAAAAAAAAAAATTGCACATTTTCATCTGCTGTTTTCACTAAACCAAGAAATTATAACCGAAGCTAAAAAAGATAATGGTGATATTGATTTGAAGTCCCAGCCCTAGGAGGAATGATTGAGCTGTGGACAGAAGAGTTGGAAGTTAATAAACGACTCTTCCAGGGTCGTCAGAGTAATTGTGATTTGAAGAAGTGAGCGCTACTGATGAAATGAGTAACCACAGCCTACCGTCTTCAAACAAGTTAGTATTGCCATGTATGCTTATTATAAGCGACTTTGGCCTTGTTGTTTATGGGTAGCATATTGGTAGACTGTTGCGGTTTGTGGGTTTTTGGGTCTTGTTTCTAACGTGTAGTCGCTTATCATACAGCCCAGTCGTTACTTTTGGTCTTCTTTCCAAGGAACTGGTTGCTGGTTTGTCTCGCACAATCTGTCAACGCTGAAACAAAGTGACTGTTTGGTGACATCAAGCAAAGTTAAAGGGAAAAGGGCAGTTGTCAGAGGGATTTTCTACAGCATCACAGCATGTGGTGTTCCAGTGTCAACAACTGTGACACTAGTGAAAATGAAGCCTGTGAATTATATGAAGCATAGTGTTGCTTTATGCCGGACACGTGAGTCATACTCCAATCAGAGCTCACGACAGGGACGTGCTGGGCCCCTGATTCAGCCCGGGAAAAAGAGTTGGAGAGGCCCTTATTGCACGCTATAGAGAGAGATCTCTCTCTGTAGCGCTGCTGCTACTCAAAGATTTGAAGTGACAAGCCAGTAGGCCAATTACATGAGTTATATTTCGTCGTTGTCGGGTGGAAACCTTGTATGTCCAAAACCGTTTGTTTTGCATTTATCATTTAAAAAATTATTTAAACTAGTGAAAACAGACGATCTACAAGCACACAACGCCTCGCACCGCGAGGCGTTGTGTGCTTGTAGATCTGCTGTTTTCACTACTTTTGTGCGACGGCCTTGTATGATGAAGCAGGGCTTTGCTTTGCGAAAAAAATGTACACATTTGAAACTTAGAGATACGAGGTTTCTGCCCGACAGTGACGATTTACTTTGTTGGCCGCCCAGCCCCCAAAATGGAACGAAGGCCGTCATCTCAGCAACCATAATCCACAGCGACCCTCTTTAAGTATTTTTAAGCATCCTGCGCGATAGAATCACATTTACACTGCATCTAAAGACTCCACCTTTTGCACAAAAATCGCGCATTTTTACCCCAATGTTCCTAGCAGCTTCTCCTGAAGCTATTGTATTTGCACGATGTACACTTTGTAGAAAAGTAATGTGTGGGTTTACTATGCAAATCTTTACCCAGAGTTTCTCCTACGCAATTTTCGTCACCAAAGTATCAGGTTACAGCGACCGAGAGAGAGAGAGAGAGAGAGAGATGAGGGGAGGGGGGAGGAGGGGAGGAGGGGGGAGCAGCTAGCTAACAGCGTGCAGCGACGCGAGCGAGAGAGAGAGAGATGAGGGGAGAGGGGAGAGGGGAGAGGGGAGAGGGGAGGGGGTTTAACACAGCAGTCCTCTCTATGAGCAGCCGCGCAACAATATCTTCATTGTTGGTGTCAAAACATTAGGAATACATGCGCTCAGGTACGTCCATTATAAACGTCCCCGAACACAGGACAACAAAAGTAACAAGTAAAAGTACTCCAGCCTTCTTCACAATGATCAAAGAAAAAGTCGCCAATTCAACAAGTAAAAGTACTCCAGCCTTCTTCACAATGATCAATGGACAATGCTCGCCAGCAATTCGAGCCGCATCATTATGATTTAACTATGAAAGAAATAATGACAATAGATCAGGGTCGTTGTGCCGACACTGACAGACACACAGGCAGAAAGTACTCAAATATTTTACTTAAGTAAAAGTATCATTACGGCAATGTAGAAATACTGTTACAAGTAAAATTACGTAATTCAAAGTAAAAGTCCGCAATTTACTTGAGTAGTACAAAAGTATTGGTATTGGTATCAAAATGTATTGGTATAAAAGCAGGGCTGCCAACTTTTAGGAAAATTACTCACGCAATGAGCACAAATGACCCTCTTCACACGCTCTCACGCCACACATCGTATTTCTCACGCCGTCACAAAGTGGAAAACTGTGCCAACTCAAGAGTCACTGACACATCCACTTCGGCCGCGATTTGAGCAACAAAGGGCTTAAAATATTGTATCTGAATGATTAGATTTAGATGCGTGTGTGCGTGAGCGTCTGGTGTGAGGAACGCTGCGTGCACTTTCCCTTGCACATCATTCTCTACATTAAGATCGACAGGCAGGGCCGCCGATAGGGGGGGGCAAAGGGTACTGTTGTCCCCCCTCCCGAAAAGGGGGGAACCTGCGGTGAGGTGGCAAAAAATTACAAAAAAAAAAAGTTTGTGTAGGAAAGATTTGACTGTGAAATAACTTTCTCCCAATGTAAGATTAAGACATCATACTTTATATAAACCCTATTATATTAAGCCTAAACGGTTCTGCAGTTGTGTAGAACTGTTTTTAACAGTTTTTTTTTTTACTTTAAAAGTAGGACCCCCAAATGTAGTTGAGTAGCCATACTTTGGTGTGACCATTCCCTTACAAGTAGCGAAAAGTCCGGAATTCAAAATTGAATGAAAGTACACAAGTATTCAATTGGTATTAATATGTACTTAAGTACCAAAAGTAAAAGTAGGCCTACTCATTAAGCAGAATGTCCCTTTTCAAATATTAAAATAGCAGATCTACAAGCTCACAACTGCAATGTAGAAATAGGCCAATGATCAATGGAGTGATCATTGCCAGCGATCCCCATTTAACTATGAAATAAATAATGCATAATGACAATGGCCAACAAATGATCGTCTGGTTGTTGCAGTCACTGTAGAGACACCAACACATTTGCAAATGATCATCCTGTCGTTGCAGTCACTGTATTGGCACCAACACATTTGCATAGGATAATAAAGTGTTACAAAATACATATACAGTTTGGGGTCTCCCCCAAATAGACTATACAAATGCTGGCTGTAGTGCCCCCTGAAAACACTGAAAAAATACAGATGTATTTAGATTAGAGCCCTGCACGGGCCTAAAATGTGGGCCCGGGCCCGGCCCTGGCCCGTGGACTTCAGTCCAGGCCCGGCCCGTGGCCCGTTTGGTGCCGCTATTTAAAGCCCGAGCCCGGCCCGAAGCCCGTCGCCTTATTATTAATTAATTATTTGTGTGCGTGTCTTTCACTGCTGTGCGCTGCAGCTGCACTCTCAAGGGGAGTCCATACTGTCACGGACCACCGAAATTTGCGTCGGAAAGGTCCAGTTCAACTACAAAATGACATCTCTTGCAACTTCTGAAAAGGATTACTCATAATTTGAGTTCGTAAAGCTGCACGCACGTCAGAAAGTCGAAACTTTCCTTGATGATTCTGATCTAGAAGCGGTACGATGATGTATATACAGTGCATACAGGCCATGTTTCCTTTTTTTATTGTAGTCTGTGCAAATGGGGGGGTATGGAGATGGGGATAAGAGACATTGTCCTCGTAGGAACCCATTCAAATGTCTTCCTACTGTTTTAAAGAAAATAAAAATAAAATAAAAAGTTGGTCACAAAAAAAGAAAGTCGAAACTTTCCGACGAAAACTATGGTCGGAGAGGACGGAGACTGAGAGACGTGTACAGCCCTCTACTATAGCTGTGCTCGTCTTGCGCTCTGATTAAAAGAAAGAAGTCAACACAACACAACAGCACAGCAAGTAATTACACACACATCACAACGCAAGAAATCTTCCTCCACCCACCGTTTGTTATGTTACTGTATATCTTCACAGCAATTAGATATTGATATTATTGTCGGCTTGCCGCCCGTGGTTTCAAGCAATCTCGTAAAATACAGAGTATCGTCCAGTAGTCTACTAAAGAGTAAAGACGCACGCACGCATCCCGTAACTGATACGGGACTCGGGAGGTCGGGGAATCATTACAGGGCGATTTATTTGAGAAATGACGGTGAAATGGGTGAAACTACAGTAGTGCTCCTAATGTTCTAGTCTCGCTGTGTATGTACACGCAGAGTCGCAGAGTAGACTTGTGTGAGTGTGTGAGAAGAAAAGCCGTCGCCCTCGGCTCATTGCGGCTCTCCATTGGCTAATGTACTCATGTCACGACCAATCAGAGCCAGTGTTGCTATAGATACGGATAGAGCCCATAGCCTAGAAGGCTATTAGCCTAGAAGGCTATGGGAGGCAGGCAGGCAGCACTCACTCACTCACTCACACACACACACACACACACACACCACACTCCATTCTAAGCGCACACACAGAGACGTCATGTGTGAAATTCACAGCGCGAAATGTTCCGAGCATGGTTCTGAGCCCGGGCCCGGCCCTAGGCCCGTTGGTGAGTTTCTAAACGAGCCCGAGCCCGGCCCGTTTCGGCGGGCCGGGCCGGGCCCTGGTCGGGTCCCGTCGGGCTTGCAGGGCTCTAATTTAGATGTATTTCCTTTTGATTTTACATCACATTTCATTTGTACATTTCCTTCATAAATACAGGGAAATACATGTACTTTTCACCCCTTTAAGACAGTTTTTCAGTTTCTTGATTCAGATTTAGATATTTGATATTAATTGTATTAGACACACCCCTTACAACCCATTGTTACTTCAAACCACTTCACACTTTGGAAACAAATGCCTATTTAACATTGATGGCAACAACATTGGTTACCTGTCCACTGGACCTGTATTCGTCTGTATATATATTTGTTTAAATCTCTGTGGCAAAAAATAGCGGTCGACAGAGATCTCCATATATGGACAAATCAATTTGATTGCTGGTATACCGTGAGGGCCCCCAGAGGGGGCCCGAGCTCTAGATTTGAGGGCCCCCGAAGGGGGCCCGAAATTCTAGTTTTCCTAATGGCCGGCCTGGACCGGCCGCTCGGGAGTTGTCCCGCTTTCCCCAATGGCCAGCACGTCCCTGGCTCACGATAAGGGAGGCTCCTTTAAAATCGGCTTGCATTCAGTATACCTCTGCTTGTCTTGCTGCCTGCTTCACATTTGCTGCTGCTTAGCTGCCTCCTCCACCCCAGCATCCACCTTTTGATGTCTGCTGATTCAAGCTAATATGTCAATGTATTGCTATTGTAATACTATTGTATCCATTCCCTATGGGGAGTTTTGATTGTGCCTAGCAAGCAGCTTGGACACAATTCAGGGAGCATCTCCGAGAGCGGAGCCTTTAACACCAATTCTAACTGTATTCCATTTGTTGCAATAAATGGTTAAATGTACTTTGACGTGAGTGTTCCTGACTAAAATACATTTAGACAACAATATTGTCAGTCGTTGCTGAATGAGACCTGTGTTATATGCTGTAATGTAACGGCTTAAGGGCCATTCACACTGAGCACTATAATTATAACGAAATATAACTATATCGTTCGCCGTTGTATTTTTTTATATATAGTTCAAGTGAACGATTTTTAATATTTATTCTTTTTATAGTTTAGTAATAGTGCTCATTGTGAACAGCCCTTAAGAGTGGACAGTAGACATATAAATAGATTTTTTTTGGTGCTTTTGTGCTAGCCACCAGTTCATTTTTAGCATGGATGTCTCAAACGGGAAACACTCCCCCGCACAGTAAAGTCCCTCAGAGTTAATTTAGCACCGTAAAGCAGGGTGCTGAAGGCTGGGTGGATGGCGGAAATACGTTGTGTATGGACTGGCATATGACGGGCTATTAAATCAATTAAGTAAATTGACCTTTTCAGAGGAAAAGGAAAAGGGTCGACACCCTTTTCCTTTCATGAATGTTAACAGTTTGCTAGCATAACACGCCAGGCGGGCCAGAGCGAAGTGGAACACAAACACGCCAAGGAGTGTCCAAATGCGACCAAATGGACCCGTACATGTGGTGGTTCCATTTGGACACTCCTGGAGTTAAATTAACACTGAGAATTTGACTGCACTGTGTATAGCCCTGACCAGGGACGTGCAGAGAATGTTAGAGAGGCAGGGGCTGAACTTTCTAAAAGGGCCTTTTGGTGAAATATTGAAAATAGCAGACCTCCAAGCTCACAACGCGTCGCTCTGCGACACGTTGTGAGCTTGGAGGTCGGCTATTTTCCCTGCCTGATAACACACTAAACAAAGCATAATCAAGTCAATACTGAAGACGTGGCTTAACGGCATGGATTTCTACACAGAGAGGGCAATTCTTTCAAAATAAGATGCTGCATTCAAGTTCAGGAGAGTTTGGACAAGGCAATTCTCTAGAATGCTGTATTCAGGTATGGCATGGAAAGGGGGCATTTGCATTTCTTTCACCATAGTAAAAACTGCATTCATGGTCTGGAGAAGGCACTTTTTACAGAGAGATAAAAGGGCAGGGGCTCAAGCCCCCTTTGAAGTCTATGCATGTGTGCACGTGCCTGCTGTACTGTGTATAGCCCTGACTCTGGACATGTTGGCCGTACTAACTGGACAAATAAATTGTTCGTTTTCCAACCCAATTATATTTTCCAACCCAAAAGTAACCCACGCCTAATGGCCGTGCTGGAGTAATCTGATTACAATTCAAGTGAAACGATCGGTTTCCTCGTTGCACGTTTTGAAAGCAGCCTTTCCTCTCTCTCTTAACTCCATCAAGTGTGTGGAGACAGACAGGGGCGTCACACCAAATTCTGGGCCCTGGGTACAAGGATTCACTGCGGGCCCCCCATGAATGTTAACTATTGAAAAATAGCAGATATACAAGCTTGTAGATCTGCTATTTTTGAAAAATCGTGAAAATGTGTGCAAGAAACCTATGTCAAGGACCCCCAAGATGATATGTATTTGGCCACGGACCCCGATCTCAAAATATTTAGTTCCAGGGACCCCCCCCC